>NC_088643.1:51083982-51103982 GCF_964019385.1 Sycon ciliatum
TTACTTGGGGAGTGGGGACCCAACCGATTATAGTGTAGACGTCGTCTTACAGCTGCTTTTCGGACATTTCCTTTTTCGGACAGGTTTTCGGAAGAGTCTTCAAAAATCGGACACTGTCCGAGAAATAGGACGGTTTGGCAGCATTGTCAGAGGCGAGCAGCACTGCATGCACTGCATGCACGGACTGCATGCGATAGTGTTGAATGATCAACTGATCATCAGGTACGAGTACAGTGCTGGCAACTGAAATCCGACCCCCTAGCGGTGCGCTAGGCGCGTTACTTAGCGATTCGTGCGAGACGCTAGTGGTCGGATTTCAGTTGCCAGCGTACTAAATCTACTACATGACCGCTACATGACTGATACGTGCTGTCAATCTAACAATTATGCATGACTGTAGACAGTACAGCCAACATAACAGGCATCCATGCTCATAAACTCAGTTGAGACGGAGCCGGAGTCAGCAAAAAAACACTGCAACGAAGTGACATTTATTTTTATCATACCGGCATGCTGCGAGCCGGAGAAGACTAGAAATTAAGTACTAGAATCTCTAGATCGACTAGCGCTAGCCTAGGCTATACTATAGCGGCTAGTAATGCAGTTTGTTTTACCTTACATTTCTGTCGTTTGCAGAGGAGAGAGAAGGGAATCACCTCTCCCTGTATCTGGATTGATTCAGAGTAGACTGATCGCGAAGAACTCATGTATCCCGCTTCAGCTGACAGGATCCTCGTGGAAGGAGAGGTGCTGTACCGCGACAGGCAGAAGGTGAGATATGAACCAACTGTTTGTGCCCATCCCTCACTCACCCGTGCCTGTTGTTATCATCTGGAGACAGACAGTGCGATGTAATTGTTCAGTTACACTTCTGTTAGTAGTACTAGTACCGTCTTATCCTACTCTCAGCAGCATGTGTGTTCACATAACGTTGTTGTCGATTTTCTCTCCTTTCTTTCCAACAAAATAGTGGCGGTCGCGATGGTGCTGCATGAAGAAAACAAATCCTGCTGGTAAGTGTCTTGCTACGCTCTCCTATCGCGCCCTGTACCCACACGTGCGAGGTCAGATGATTTTCAATAAGCCCGGGCTGGAGTCAATTACTTTCGCAATCTCTTTTCTGAGTGCGCCACAGGGAATCGTCCATGAAGGCATGACCCAATGGCCGGGTTTTGTTCCCAAGCATTCGTTCCTTTACTTTAGCGTGCCGCCGAAAACATTTCGTGAACAGATGGAGGATTTACTCGAGTTCCGAAGACCAGGACTGGTCCTTGTGCCCTGTGTCATACATGATTCTACCGATGGAGTAAATCGAGGGAGCGGGAAGTCTTTCCCTCAGATCTCCCCTGCATGTTACCCATTGTTCACCAGCCGGCGATTTTTGTTGAGCGTACCACTGACACTATTATTTTTGATTCACTTCTTTATACAATGTATAGATTTTGTACATTTGTAGAGCGATCGTACAATGGGGCGTGTTGGGGATAGGACGTTCAGGATTGAGGTCAAGTGACTTCCACTAGTCCGGTAGTACAGTCATGCTCTGTTCTGCTAGCATCCCAGCTACAGTACATGACCATGCTATTGTAATTTGGGTCGTCCGTAAATATGGGTAAGGGGCTTGGTGAGAACCCTGCATTATGCGCATACCTCAGCAGATGTACTGTAAGTAGGGATGTCAGCGAACGCACTGCGCAGGCCTCTGCGCATGCATTGCGTCATCGATTTTTTGAACGTGATCGCGGCCGACAGAGAAAACATGGCCGCGGTCTGCACCGCTGGGAGTCGTAAAATTACTGTTCTTCTGTCCCCGCGACCATTCAAATCATACGCGATACAGGAGGACCCACGAGCTCACCACGTTCTCCCCGGTCGATTTCTCTGAAAGTTTGCACATCGTGAAACACCAGTATGAGAGGTGTTCAGGCCAATTTTCAAGGGATTACCCTGGTTGGATCGTTCCAAAATCGGACTTGCATTTCTCGCTCGCGGCCATTTCTTGCGCGATGGAAGCGCCCTGCCCTGGTGAGTAACCAGCGTCGCGCTTGGTAGAGAGTTGCTGCAATCAGCTCCCTGATGTGTTCGCTGCCATTGTCAGAAGCGATGGGCCCTGAATTTGTTTGAGAGTCTCTGGATGCTACTTTTCCTCAGCCTAGTTTTCAGCCATTCCGTGCATCTTCGCACGATTTATTTTGCAAAAAAATGAAAGGGTTCATGAGTTTTTTTGTCGGCCGCGCGTAGATGGGCCAGGCTGACCTGCGCAGATGGGCTGCGCAGTGCGTTCGCTGATATCCCTACTGTAAGGCTAGTAATGTTAACGAACATTTAATTCTAACGATTTAACGAATTTAAAAAATACTTTAACATTTGATGTCGTTATGTACGAAACGATATGTGCCTGTACAGTCATTTGCCAGTTTTGAGACGGAATTCGTTAGAATTTCACCCCGCTAACGCACAAAAATCTGGAGATCGTTATCTTTAATTGACGTTGAAATATCAGGTCTTACAGTACATTGACAGGTGCTGGTGTGCCCATACTGTAGTATATGCCAGCACGTTACCAGCTGGGCTTTTTTTAGACCTGCCGTGAAATTAACACCCTGTCCATCATTTCACTTGGAATGCTAGTCATAGTTCTGTTCAGCTCTGCCACACTTTGTCCAACTATGTTGTCACATACGCGTGCACGCACGTACACACACACACACACACACACATACCTACATACCCGCCCACATGGATGCATGCACAAATCACAGCAGCCATGCATGTTTGTGATGTGCTTCCGTAAAAGAACGGTTCAGCTCAGTGGAATGCACATGCCCGTCCAGGTTTGTGCGTGTGTGCATGGATATGACATGTAATGTATGCGTGTGCACATGCAAACTCGATGTCATGTTTAGTAGATAGCTTGTTCTTTTAATTCAGCAATGCATGTTGCACTGCGATTTTCAAATGTCGTAGGAATGCCCCACACCCAGCTGCTGATCTATGCGTCTAAGCCTGACACCAGCAGAGCATCTCCGCAAGAACGGCACTCGCTTGAGGATTTCTGTGGACTAGACTACGGCCGGCCGCTCGAGGGAGAAGCCAACGTGCTGACGGTGATAACTGCTCACATATCCTACACATTCGCCTTCAAAGTCTTGCTGGACCTAGAGCGCTGGACTCGTATACTGAAGCGGGAGCTTGGATCAGGTGAGCCGTACGGGGAGGGGTCGTATTGCCGGAGGGTTGGCAACTACACTTCTCTGTGTTCATGGAGCTGCATGCAGTTTGGTAATGGCGATGACGACGGAAGCACTGCCATTCAGTCGTCAGCTGCCAGTTGATCAGAGTGTTTGGCATGCAGTCACTTGGCAAGTTCAAAGGCTTTCTATCCACCATCGTATTCCAGGGGTACTGATTGGTGTGTTTCTTTCTCGGCCGTTTCTCTCTGTTGCCTTCTGTGCATAGAATGGATGTTTGATGTGAAGGTGCTTCCAACCCAGAACAAAATCAAGGCAGGAGAGGCGACACTGCGTTTCTTCCCATCGTACTTCAGCTTAACGTCAGGCAACCCATGCGCCTGTCTCGGATACTGGATGCACAATCAGCTACGGAGATACGGAGGTTCTTCTGGATTCTCCTTTGAGGCTGGCTCGAAGTGTTATGGTGAGGATGGGCTCTCAGAATTTCACACAAGCCAATTTCACATGTATATTGTATTATGTGCATACACGCGCGCGCGCGCGCGTGCGTGTGTGTGTGTTGCCTAATTCCAATGTATGAGCTGCATCTGTACATTGATACTTGAGGGTGGTTGTGCCCCTGCAGGTGTGGAAAATTCAGTCTGAATATCTCATGCCAACCATAGAAGTTTCATATATTTGTCTATACAGTCGTCCCTCTCTAATCCGGCACTTGTTTATCCAGCACCCTTGCAAACCAGCACACTTTCGGGCAAAACGGATTTTTTCAGTTCATTTTCTACGCTTTAATCCGGCACTTGAATTCCGCCTCCAGCAGCGATTTTCTGCAACAAATCACTCAAATTGTACACAATTCAATTTTCTAATCCAGCAGTTGTACATCGCATACCGTCAGGGAGCATTGTATCATACACAACACATGTAACATACACTTGGGAATATCCAATGTACTCGTATTCCCAAGTGTATGTTATAGATATGCATTCCACGAAGTAATTGGATTGACACAGAAAATCCCTACGTTTTGACGTACGACACAAACATGTACGTTAATAGGTGGGCCGGGTTGGAGGGCAGGATTTTATAATCCAGCACCCTTGTTTATCCAGCAGAACATGCCGTTGCAAAAGGTGCCGGATTAGAGAGGGGCGACTGTACTATACTAAATTATCATATTCTTGATCGGTCTGTTCTTGTTCTTGGCAATGTTTTTGGTTGGAAATCAGGTGGCGAAGGTGTGTATAGACTGGAGAGCAAGCATGGAGCTAAAATTAAGGACCTCTTTGACCGTGTGGCCAACAATCGCCCATTGCCCGACCCGCTAAAAATGTCAATGTCTTCAGCGCGTGAGCGCAGCAGCATGGGCAGTGACTCCGCACCGGAAACGTCACCAGTGGGCCATCCGGCCGTACTCGTGTCGTCAAATGCCCGCAGCGTGCAGCGAGCCAGTGACTCTTCAGAGCTGTACACGTTACCGCCAACAATGGCCGCCGCCGCCGGTGGCAACAGCAGCAGCGGCATTCGAACTAGCAGCTCATCCATAGAACACCGCCAGTCGCCGATGACACCGAATAACTCCTACCAGCCAGTTCCCAGCGCTACGTCTCCTGTGACACCTGTCACGGCAGACCTGAACATGGACCGACCACCGATGGCTGTGCCATCCGCGTCGCTGCAAACGGCACCGCAACCCGAAGGTCATTACGAGAACATGGGCGATGGCGGTAGCAACACCTACGCATACGTTCCCATTAAAATACAGCCGAGAAGCATACCAGACGCAGTAAGTGACCGTGCCAGTGTGCATGTGTGTGTGTGGTGCGTGTGTGTGTGTGTGTGTGTGTGTGCTGTTGCTGCTGCATGACTGGAATACCCAGCTCAAGTGAGCATGCAAAAGTCATAAGTACAGTCCAAAGCGGTTAGTACAGGGTGTAGGATATACTCATGATTGTGGAGTACGTACTTTTTGGCAGTTTTGCAGTTGACGTAAAATTGGCACTCTTCAATGTGATTGGAGCATGGGTGTAGTAATCACTTCCGCAAGGAAGTACTTTTTCCGTGTTCCCTTGTGGGTACGTCTTATCAGGTTTTGACTGTAAGCGCGCCCAGCAAGCAGGTCAAAGGTCAGAAGGTAGTAGACAAAATAATCTAAGACCTGGACTTCTATCAAGGACGTATATCTAACGTTGTAATGGCTCGAAGTTCAATCACTAAAATACAGTTCTCTGATACAGTTATACCTGGTATGAATTATGTGTGTATATATTTAAAATCTGATGAGGCCATTCGTACCATTACTCTTCAAAACCAGTACATGGTGATAATGTGACGAAGCACAACTTCCCACCTCCCTGTTATACTTATAATAATGTGACGAAGCACAACTTCCCACCTCCCTGTTATACTTATAGTGCGTGTACTCTTTGGCACTACTCACACTATCATTCAGCCTGTGTACGTTTCATCGCAATTTTCCGCCAATATGCTGCATAAATTGATATCGTTGTGCTTCGTCGCATTATCACCATGTACTGATTTTGAAGAGTAATGGTACGAAAGGCCTCAACAGATTTTCAACTAGCTTCGCCTCTTCGTGTGCTGATATGTTTACCTTCGACTAAGTCTCTATATGTTTCTTCAGAATTCTCAAACTCCATTGCAGCGTATTCCTTGCACTTGAAAACACCGCCATTCCGGCAACAGGCTCTCAGCTGCACCAAATAAATAACTTTGCCAATATTTCGCCCATTGGGCATCATCAGGGCATTGAGGAAGGGGAGGCCAAATTACGAAATATAAAGACGAATAATGCAGGCAGATGAATGTTCTAGAACTAACACATCATGGTGACACAATTGGCAAGGCCAGCAAACTAAACAATCATCACTTGTAAGGTAACCTAAACAAAACGAAAGATGAGAAAACTCACACATACACACAGACACAATTTGGCAAGAAAACTAACACTAACACTAACACTAAAGTTTACAATCATCACCTGTAAGGTGACCTAAACAGAAGAAAGAAGACTAGTAAGACTATCACAGCACGTACAAGAACACTTTCAAGTGTGGGAATGCTAAAGGCGATCTATGTATATGACAGCGGTGTATGTGCAAAGTATGTGTATGTGCTGTGTCAGGTGGTAAAGTCCAGTGGTAGTTCGAGGAGATGGGTGTCGATTCCAGTGACGATCCGGTGACATCCAATCAGTCAACGACATCACCCTGAGGAAGCTCTGTGGGACAACACGTCAACCTCCATTGATGGGAAAGGAAGATGAACGCAAGCTACGGCGCACGAAGGATGACATTATGTCGCTCTATGATGAAGAAGCTAAGAGGAACCGCAAACAATCAACGTTCGTACCGCTGTCCCAAGAAGAGAAAGATGAGATTCAACAGCTCAGGGGAAAACATAATGTTGTCATAAAGCCGTCAGACAAGGGAAAGGGATTCGTCTTGTTACCCAGTACACAATATGATGAGAAAGCCGAAGCCATGCTGGACCAAGAAACTGACTATGAGAAGGTGGCCATGACGGTGGACAAACTGGATGAGGAGACAAGACGTTTTGTCGACACTCATCTGAAGAACAAGCTCCCGGAGAAACTGGAGAAGGCAATTAAACCGAGGCACTCGCGGATGCCAAGGTTTTACGGTCTCCCCAAAGACCATAAGGCAGGATTGCCATTGCGTCCCGTGGTCAGTTCTTGCGACAGTCCTACAAGTAACCTTTCGTTGATTGTTGAAAGGATACTGAATCAGCTCCTTATGTTCGTACCTGCTCATCTAGATAGCACCGAAGCCTGCATTGAAGACATCAAGAGGCATCGCCACGTCCCGGATGGCTGCATCATCGCCTCATTCGATGTAGTGGGCCTCTATTCGAACATTCCTATAGATGAGAGCATTCCGGCCGCTATTACCAAGCTAGAGCAGCATAAAGATGATGTCGACATGCTTGGATTGACGGTTGCGGATGTACAGCTGATGTTGCAGTATGTTCTGTCAAACAACTACTTCTTCGAGTTCAATAGTAAACAGTACCGTCAGAAGCGTGGAATTGCGATGGGGAACCATCTGGCACCTCCGCTGGCCATCCTCTTCATGGATGCGCTTGAACAGAAGGCCCTCTCGACAGCTACAGTGAAGCCAGATCTCTACAAGCGATATATCGACGACTGCATACTACTGTGGAGACATGGCTGGAAAGGTTTAACAGCACTTCTAGATCACTTCAACGGACAGCACACTACTATCAAATTCACAATGGAACACTCGGTCAACGAAACTCAGTCAGTGAACTTCCTGGATCTAGCGCTGTCTGTGCGTGGAAACAGCATAGAGTGGGAGCTCTATGTTAAGCCTTCCCACAGTGGTGTCCACCTGTCTTATGAATCATGTCTCTCCTGGTCGTGTAAAAGAGCTGTTGCAACGAACCAATTCTCTCGAGCTATCCGTAACTCGTCAACACCGGAAGCGGAAGACAGGAGCATGTCCATAATTGAAGAGTTGCTCGAGAGAAATGACTATCCACGCACCGAGATAAACGCAGCACGACGAGCAGCCAAGGGGAAGAGACAAGATACACACCCGTCTCAACAACAGCAGCGTGACAGCAAGCGCAGACACAACCAATTCAAGTCAGTCATCAAACTGCCCTTCATCAACGACTCACTTGCCGCTCGTGTCTCACGACGTGTTCGAAAGTTCAGTCCGCATGTTCGTGTTGTCTTTGTGTCTGGTCCTTCTTTGAAGGATATGTTGGTCCGATCGTCGAGTGCTGTACGTGTGTGTCCCCGTGAGAAGCAGCGATCGGAGGTGAAGAGAAGGAGAGGTCGACCAATGGAGTGTCGTGCATGTGATGCGAGTATGGTGGATAGTCAGTGTTTAGTCAAAGGTGTTGTCTATTGTATGTCTTGCACGTTGTGTGCGGAATTGTACGTTGGTGAGACCGAGCGGCCGGTGAGGGACCGATTCGCTGAGCACTACCGAGAGGCAAGGGCGATGGTGGCGAAGGCTCCCTGGGGCTTCCACTATCGTACCCAGCATCGAGAATCTTTAAAGTCTTCCAACTTTCTGCCCTTCCACCAGGCAAAGATTCTCGGCAGGGAGGCTTCGCTACCATCAAGGAAACTGCTTGAAGCTATCGAGATAAGGAAGCGCAAACCAGCAGTCAATTGCGATGACGGCTGGCGCCTAATTGACTGATTGGATGTCACCGGATCGTCACTGGAATCGACACCCATCTCCTCGAACTACCACTGGACTTTACCACCTGACACAGCACATACACATACTTTGCACATACACCGCTGTCATATACATAGATCGCCTTTAGCATTCCCACACTTGAAAGTGTTCTTGTATGTGCTGTGATAGTCTTACTAGTCTTCTTTCTTCTGTTTAGGTCACCTTACAGGTGATGATTGTAAACTTTAGTGTTAGTGTTAGTGTTAGTTTTCTTGCCAAATTGTGTCTGTGTGTATGTGTGAGTTTTCTCATCTTTCGTTTTGTTTAGGTTACCTTACAAGTGATGATTGTTTAGTTTGCTGGCCTTGCCAATTGTGTCACCATGATGTGTTAGTTCTAGAACATTCGTCTGCCTGCATTATTCGTCTTTATATTTCGTAATTTGGCCTCCCCTTCCTCAATGCCCTGATGATGCCCAATGGGCGAAATATTGGCAAAGTTATTTATTTGGTGCAGCTGAGAGCCTGTTGCCGGAATGGCGGTGTTTTCAAGTGTAAGTCTCTATATATTTAAAAAAAACTACTTCTGTCCACAAATACAGTCTCTGGACTGCAAACTGCATGAAATAAGGCAAGAGAGCTAGCTCTGGACCCTTAGCTATTCTTGTCATCATCATGAATCACTTTTGCTGAGCTAACTGAACTGGTGCTCGGTCACGTGTGAACACCCGCGCGCGCACCTGGTGCCCCGGCCCCGCCCGTCCTTTGTGCCTGCGCCCTGTCAGGTGATCCCCCCCCCCCCCCCCCCCCCCCCCCCGGTGTTCCTGTTACCAATCAACCGATCACTCCAACTTCATGTGCCAACGCTGTGTCACAACATAAAAAGGGCTGGCAATGAGTCGGCCTGAAGATCGCATAGTGGAGTACTGGTGTGATTAACATTCACACAATGGCCAAGAGTGTCTCCAATTTCTTTGCTTTTACCCTGGGATTACCGAAAACAGTTGTCATGTGGTTTTTGGGAGCGTGTGCAGTTTGCAACTTCGTAATAGCTTTTCGTACTTTCGTATTCAAAAATGTTCTGCTGTTTGTGTTTGTGTGTATAGAATGTGAACTATGCAAAGCTTGATCAGGGCTCTTTGAATAGTGCCGGCAACCCTGGGAGTACGGCATTGCCAGTGGCCGCAGGAGCTCGGTCTTCGTCTGCGTCTGGCGGCTCCAATTCAGTCGGTAGCTTGCCGTCTCACTTCCGAGGACGGATGAGTGAGACAACGTATTCCTCGGTCGACATTGATAACACGCACAGCCTCAGGGTTGCACGGGATGCCCAGGCAAGGGATCGACAGCGTCCCATTGAGCAGTAGTGTGAGAGTGTGTGCCTGCTGACCAGTATAATTATAGTCGTTTCTTCGGATGCCTCCTCTCACAATTGCTTGGCTCAGCTACCTGCTATCATGTGTGTACCGCATCCAGTTCACGTGGTACTCATGCAGGGTAAGTAGCACTGGGTGTTTACTTCACTTCTGGCACTTCTGAATGTCAGGCCGTAGCCCTATGCAGTGTCAACTTGGATTTATGACGATGTGGCCAGTGTCGTTTTTCTGTGCGCACGCTCCTATCGGCAACTGAAGCTTTCCGTTAGCCATAGTGCACACAACTGATGCGTGCAGTCAATAATAAACCTCCATTGAAGCATTTAAATAAAATCGGCGATGTGGTCAGGACACGTTTGTCCGTAGTCTGAGGCTACGGCAACGATTCTGTGGCCATAGTCATTTCAAACCCTCTTCAAATAAATTCAATCACTAATCTCAGAACAGCAACTTATTGCCGTAAAACTGGTCATTTCAGAGCTACACGGAGTGTGAATTTCTTGTTGTACCCACCGATGATTTCCAATCTCAATTGTCCAAATATCTGATCCCAGCCCAGATTATGCAAGTTCACGCGACTATTTTTCTTCTTCTTAAAAGGCTATTGTGACACAAAGAACGGATAATATTGGCACCAACTTACCTACCAGCTTCTTTTCACATTCCATGTGTTTGAACACTATTTTTCCATTGATATTTTAAATCGCATTGTCCAGCACACCGCTGCTGAATTGACCTTGACTCCTTATAAATGCAGATTGTAATACCTTTTTTGAGCAATGCTTTGATGCATAGTCGTCGAATTCTTCACGACGACATGCACTGTAGAAGTATTTCCATTTTTTCACCGCACTGGATGATGAGGTGAACTTGCTTTCCTTGAACGTTTCTGATACATAGCATTTATCTTGTTTATTGATGGCAAGGTGGATTCTAAAACAATTCTCTTACTGCCATCATCCTTAGACTGAAACTAGTTTTTTTATGAGCATAAAAATTATTATGGCTGTGTTACCCGGTGGCTGCTTGTGCAGCTCCTGCCGAGATGATGTGCCGTGATTTCTGACGGTTTGCTTGCATGACACATGGCAGTGGTGTGGTATGGGGAGCGGGTCGGGATTAGTACTGGTGCGTGTGAGTGCGTGTGTATGTGTATGTGCTATGTGTGTGCATGCGTTTGAACTTGAGAAGAAGAAGAAGAAAGCTGAGCCTTTGTCGCTGGTCTGAACTAACTAATACTTACACTAACTCTCTTAGTCTTACAGAGGAAGCCTTTTCTCTGGGATTTAGGTCTCTTCGGAGTCAGTGTCGCCTAACTTACTTGCAGAGCCTAGCAACGGTTGCTTCTGGATACGCCTGTCTACTGCACAACTCGATCGATGTACTGGTGCCGTGGTGGGCCATGCCATGGCATGGGGCCGGGTAGTCTTCGTGCATGTGGTACTATGCCATTGCTGGGGATGGGCGCGCAAGAAACAGACTGATGTAAAATCAAACTGAGTGTTTCAGTGACCAGATACTGGTGACAGTAAACCATGGTAAACAGAATCAGTCTGATAGAGTCACTGCAGACCAAGCCAAGTAGACTCGAAATTACGAAAAGAGTATGCAACCATCTGCGGGACGAAGAACGCACAAGTAATCAAACTAATTTTGGTGAATATCGGCCCTTCCCTAGCAGAAGCAGTAGAGCCTAGAGGTGTGTTTATGAGCACTGTGGTAGTCATACGACACTCGTACTCGGAGTAACCGGCCGCGACAACACGCTCAGCGACGTTGCAAACGTAATAGGCAAGCTCTGGTTCGCTTATTGATATTCCACACCATTGCGGCCGTGAGTGAATTCAACTGAACCCTTGTCGGGCAGCGCTTCCGCTAGCATTCCGGTGGTCTTCCTCGCCAAGGCCACTGGCCAATATGGTAAGGCCCTACCAAGACTAATGCTAACACGCACAGGTCAGAATGGTCGAGATACCATGATACAGTACCAGTATGTGTACCGCTGCGTGTATGCCATGACCTGGTGAAAGAGACATTCAGAAATTTTAATCTGGCAAGCACCACCAAGAGCACATGAACAAACGTGTGCAACTCCGCATCTGCAAGTATGCTGCAGAAAACTACTCCACGGCAAAGTTTGGGTTTGTTTTGGCCATCATGAATCATAGGACACTCACTGACTGTAACTCATTGTATCGTAGGTCCAGAGTGGCAAATAGCCGCATCACTGAGGTGATACTGGGAAGCTCGTGTGTGTTTTCATCACGTTGGACCTTGAGCCCGAGGCGAATAGATACCTTCAGGCGCGTGCGCCGTATGGGTTCCTGGGTGCCCGGAACCCCCCTTTTTTTTTCGCTCAAAATGCAGGATTTTGCTTCTTTTTTGAAAATTTTCCAGGGGGGGAGGCCCCCCGGAACCCCCCCCCCCCCTTGAAGGGCACCGGCACACGCGCCTGGATACCTTTGCCTTGGACTCATTCTCCTGGAGTTACATACTCTTGATTATGTATTCTTGGTACAGCACCACATAGCGTACTCACGTGGGTACGCTCAAGAGCACGTGACCCCAAGAGTGTGCAACTCCAGCATACCCTGCTGTCCCGGCAGAATTTCAAGTTGACTCCAAATGTCAGAAACATACGAATTTTGGGCCAGAAAAGGGGGATGTGACTTAGACCCTGGTGCGGCTAACACACTGGAATGATACGGTATAAGCCGCACGTCAGATTTTGAATTTTGGGCCATCCCAACTTGGTGGGTACAAGAACATACAAGACATTTACCAATGGTTAAAAAGTTTTGAAGCACGGCTGAAGCTCGAGCAAGAATTTCTTTGTTTGTCCCTCACTTTGAACCCCATAGAAGCAGCATACAACTGCAATGATGGGTTACTGTGCATGAAAAGTGCTTAAAAAGTAGTCGAATGACACCAAACATTAATGTTATGCATAGCACGCTGTATCACTGATTGATTCATGGCCAGCATTCTGAGTCTTTAGCCGCAGGGATGATTTTTGAGTCATTTTAGGCGTTTCAAAGTGCTGCTAACATCCGGGATTCAAAGTGTGGCTAATACTGTACCCGGGAACTTGAATATGGTATGTACTGATGTGCCTTGTGTACATGACCGTGACTGTGTGTCTGTTTTGTATATGTGTGTGTGTGTCTGTTTTGTATGTGCGTGTGTGTGTTTGTATGTGTGTTTGTATGTGTATGTACATGTACATGTACGTGTGTATGTGACTGTGTGTGTATGGTGTGTGTGTGTGTATGTGACTGTGTGTGTATGTGCATGTGTGTGTGTTTGTGTTTGTATGTGTATGTGACTGTGTGTGTATGTGCATGCGTGTGTATGGTGTTTGTGTATGTGCATGTGTGTGCATATAACTATGTGCATGTGTGTTTGTGTGTGTGTGTCTGCATGCAGAGTGACGTAGATGAGATTATCAAGCGCATGCAGAAACACAAGGGTGTAGTTGGCCTTGTGGTGGTCAATGATGAAGGTGGGTTCAATAGAGCATTGGAGTTTTGTGCTACAAGTATGTCACAGGTATCGTTTTGTGCCGTGCCCTTGCCAGTGACATAGTGCTGGGCGTATGTTTATGTGTGCCGGGCCGGCTGGGTGGAAGGAATTGCTGATAGAAATTGTACGGTGAGATCTTACATCGTGTTGCCTTGTGTTTGTGCACAAGTCTGGTTGTGATGTATGTCTCTATGTGTGTACATTTGTGTGTGTATGTGTGTGTGTGTGTGTGTGTGTGTGTGTGTGTGTGTGTGTGTGTGTGTGTATGTGTATGCGTGTGTGTGTGTGTGTGTGTGTGTGTGTCTGTGGATGTGTGTGTGTGTATGTCTCTATGTGTGTACATTTGTGTGTGTATGTGTGTGTGTGTGTGTGTATGTGTATGCGTGTGTGTGTTTGTGTGTGTGTGTGTGTGTGTGTGTGTGTCTGTGGATGTGTGTGTGTGTGTATGTGTGTGTGTGTGTGGATGTGTGTGTGTATGTCCCTCTGTGTGTGTGTGTGTATGTGTGTGTGTGTGTGTGTGTGTGTGTGTGTGTCCCTCTGTGAGTGTGTGTGTGGGTGTGTCCCTCTGTGAGTGTGTGTGTGTGTGTGTGTGTCCCTCTGTGTGTGTGTGCATATACATGTATGTATGTACCCAATACTGTAGACAGCAAGCTGTTTCGGCCATAAAGGTCCCATGAGTACAGCTACGAGCATAATTATGTATGTATCTATGATTGAGTATGTGTATCTGTAATGTATGTGTGTACAAATTGCGTAATGTGTATGTACTTGTATGTGTACAAATTGCATTATGTTTGTGCGTATGTGTGCATGTGCCGGTGCAGGAATACCAGTCAGAACGACACTGGACAATGCCACGACCGTGCAGTACTCTGGTCTTATACAGCAGCTGGTGGCCAAGTCACGCGGTGTTATCCGCGACCTAGACCCAGTGGTGAGCATGCCGCTGCAAGCTATCATGTCCTACCCTGACGCATTCTAATAGGCTATTGGCATTTGCAAAAAAAAGGTGGTTAGCACGAGACTCTGTTAGACTGAGCTTTCCGCATCCGCAGGAACACCACTACCCTCTAGGATCAAATATACCAGTTGCAGTGTGTCCCAGGGAAATCTTTCCCCTAGTTCAAGAACTGTAGTGTGAGTAGCATTTGGTAGCAGCATTGCCATTTTAGCAAGTGTCTCCAAGGGCTTGCGAGTACACTACACAGTTTGGGCTCCAAAGGACTGCATGACTGTACACTCCACGGTTTGGGCTGGCAAGGACTGCATGACTGTACACTCCACGGCTTGGGCTGGCAAGGACTGCTAGACCCCTGGCACTGGGACTGTGCCCCAGAGGTTGAATTCCACTGACCAGTCACTGCATGCCGATAGATAGCACACCGCCCGGGGCTGTGCTTCAAGTGCGAATGCAAGGGCTTAGCCGCTACAATATTTCCAGTATCTGCAACAGCCACTCTAATTTTTTCCCCAGTCCAAATGATGTCTTCACTCCTGCTATGAAGCTCTTCATTAGTTTTCCATCTGTAAATTGCTACGGTGGAGTTAGCGAATTCCGTTGGGAAATGTCAGTGCCTGTGTTTGTCTGTTTCGGTTCTACCTTGCTTCTTGCCGCTGCCTAGAATGACCTCTGCTTCTTACGGGTCAAGTCCAAGAAACACGAGATCATGGTCGCGCCTGGTAAGTTAGTCTCAAGTGGTAGCGAACTATCTGCCAGTTGAGAGGGGTTGCTTTATGACTACAAGTACGAAGACAAACGCCGTGACTTTGATTTGTCCATTCTTGCAAGAGAGGGAGAGTCACATACACACAGAGCAGTAAATCAGTGTAGATTGTAATATAATAGACGGGGAGTCCCATGGGCAAATTTGGAGCATATGGGTAAACAATATGAGCCAAGAGGTTCAGGCTGGAAGGCTTTTTAAAAGTGACATGCCCCAAACCCAGCGGTGAATCACATGCCAAGAATCCTCAAAGCATTTGTCTTCCCCCAGGGCACTGCATTCAAACAGGGCATCCTCCATAATGTGCAGGCCTAAGTATGAATTGTGAAGAGCCGCATGATGCTGTCCATTCGGGCTGTGACATACCTGTAGATGCGGCTGGGGTCAGGGCCAACTACATGATTGTATACATGGCAGGTCCTGACTCCTGTGTGTGTGTGTGTGTGGTGTGTGTGTATGTGCATGTGTATGTGTGTATGCGCATGTGTGTGTTTGTATGTGTGTGTGTGTGTGTGCCGTTTGCTGCCTATGTCTCCAGAGAATGACTACCTACTGATTGTTGTGCAAGACATCATGGATGACGAACAGTGACACAGAGAGCTGTTGAATGCAGCTAATCTGAAGAACCCGACAACAGATGACGAACAAAACTGCTCACGGTTTCTGTCCTGCATGTGCTTCAACCAACAGTGTATGATCATTGACTGATTATTAATTTGATCACGTGACTATCTCCCTTACTTACACCCTCACCATACCAACAAACAGAGCTGTTCTAATGAATATTGCCCATCTCAAGCCGTGTGTCCGGTCTCCGGTGGAGCACTGTCGATGTGTCTGTGTTGTGTATGAGTGAATGGAGTAGCACTGCCTGTTCTTCATTTTGACTATGAAGTATAGTACATTGTAGCGAGGTCAGGGGGCTGGTTGACAGCCTCCAGGCATCCGGAGGCTCGGAGCCATTGACATGTAAACTAATACGGCGTGGATCAATCCTTGTATATCTCAACAAACACAACCGATGCCCAGTCAATGATACAGTCAGACCTCACTTGTCCGGATCCCTCGCCATCCAGAAGAAAATCATTGATTACCGATTTACAGCATATGCCATGCATACATACAGTATGTGTGTTAGACTATGCGGTTCACTCGCCTGCCAGCTAGTTCGGTTGGTGGGTACACTTATGCCAGACAGTGTTGGGCCTGTTGCCAACGGGCTCGGCTGCTTGAAGGTGTATTGTTGTACCTACCACCTTTGTTGGTTTCAGGGTTCATATACTTTCTATTTGAAGTATACATACCTGTTAACCATGGACTGCTTCTGGCTAGATTAACTCTTGTGTAATCAATGGTGCTAGTGAAGATTATATCAGATCCACTCTGATTTAGCCACCCACACTAGTACCAAGTATTACCTTCACTGGGGGGCAGGGGTACCTGCAGTTGGATCCCGGGACGGATACCCTGATGCCGTCAATCCTTTTTCTGCACCTTGTCCTCACCCACTTACTGAGGTGTGGTGAGCCCATAAGTGGGATCATTTCAAGTCCACCCTCGTTTGGGGATTTCAGGGGGTGTCGGCCGTTGGGTGGTTCAATAGCCAATTGAGTCATCTTTCCAAGATTCCTTTTGAGTCTCTCTCCCCTCTCCCGGGGAGACCCACGTGACCAGTTTTGGCAGTGAGCAAGTACAAGTACACTCGCCTATCTGGATATTTTTGTGGAAAACGGATGTATGCGGTTATGCGAGGTCTGACTGTAATATAGAGGGAAACCTGTCTATGCTCAAGGACCTTGAAATGACATCACAGGGTGCGACCTGGAGTGGTCTTCTGGGACAGGTGGTCGGTCATCTCATCCGAGTGGTTACAGGTTTTACTGAAGTCTTCTGGGACAGGTGGTCGGTCGTCTCATCCGAGTGGTTACAGGTTTTACTGAAGTCTTCTGGGACAGGTGGTCGGTCGTTTCATCCGAGTGGTTGCAGGTTTTACTTAAGTCTCTGCACGCAAGTCATTATAGAATGGCGTGGGGCCACAATGTAAGGATGTTAGCATGTACTGTGGAAAGTCGGTTTTCGCGTTCGATGCACGTACAGATTCAGCAGGGCGAGCTTCAGCTTTTCAGTCCTGCTATTATTACCTCTACATGTACTCCCTCTTCGCAAAGATCGTGAAGATTTTACGTTGCAACTACAGTCGATGATGTGATTATGGACTCTTGGTCAGATATAAAATGTCTAAACTGGTGGATGCCACGAAAACAAAATAGCAGCAGCAGCACCACCACCACCAGGCAATACTACCAGCTACATGTATGCGGAGAGCACAGTAAAACTGACGTTACTCAAACCTCAAGCAATGGTATATGTAAGTTACACCAAAATTCAATGTGGTATGCGACAACATGACGACTGTACATACTATTTACAGAGGTAGGTTTAGGCTGCTCCGAAACACACAGACCATACATGTATATACATAGTCATGGTCATAACCATGGTCATACGCCAGGCAACGATGATCATGATTAAGAAGCAATGTTCAATAACAACAACAACAACAACAACAATATGTACAGGAATACTACAGACAGAAATGTGGGGACAATAGTAAGCAAACAAGCGTTTCGGAGACAGCAGTTTTAATATAACAGTTAGCAACAAGGACGACTAATTGCACTGTAAGCATTCGTCATCCTTGTTGCTATATTAAAATAGTAAGCAGTTTGGGCCTACAAAAGCAAATTCAAAATTTGTCCAAGTACATACCTACTACCTAGCTATAGACCTATTTACTAATACAAGTACATGTACATGCATGGGTAGTACACTCGATCTTTCATTCTCTGTTCAAGTTACACTGATAGTAGATATGATGCGTTCCGGAGTGTGTCAAGTAAGTTAAATGGGATGGCCAGTACAGTCAAGGTGAGCCAGTGTCGGCGGATGGTTGCACAGGGTTTGGTTGTGTTGGTGCATCGGAAGCAGATGCCGCTGCCACGGCGGTGCTTGCAGAAGTCGAAGAGGGTGTCGGCGCGCCATCTGCTGGACGGCTTTTCTTGCGAGAACGAATTTCATCCATCGCCACCTCGATGGAGCGAGAGTCTCGCTTTAATGAAACGGGCACTGCAGGTGGATGGGTGAGCACCAAGCACAACACACATCAAGAAAGACCGACATCAATCGGAAACTCATTACGGTACCACGCATGGAGTGCCTTACTCAGGCAGGCGAATGTATACCACTGCAAGCTGGGGGCAAAGTTTTAAAACTAGTGCACAGGAGAATCAAAACTTCTATGAAAAACGAAATCCTGACCAACGTACGCACTTAGTACTTGGCGAGAAATCCACAGAATTTTGCCCTGAGCAGTCAACAGCTATACGCACTGCTCTGCTCAGCTACATACTTCAATAGCCCCAAAGGCTATAGCGGAGCACACACCAAATGAAGTCAGCAATACACACGAGCTGTGACTACAGGAAGCACTTGAACACTTCGACACATCTGCGGGGGAAGAGGCGCGAGTTGTCATGCTCGCACAGCCCATGTATGTCCTTACCACAGCCAAACACCTTGGTGCCATCTACGCTTAGTGCAACCTTCTCCTCGGTCTCGTTGCCAATAATCTTCTTGTATTTGTTCATGTAGTCGCTGTTCGGTGCAATTTCAGGCTTAGGTCGAGCCAGCCTAGTAGCAGACTGTGTAACAAAAGACAAACAGAGCATGCATCACTGTCATAACTAGTTAGTATGCTAGAATATATAGTATATAGTCAGAGGTTGTGTGTGTGTGTGTGTGTGTGCGTGTGTGTGTGTGTGTACACGCATGCGCGTGAGAAGTAATACCCAGAAAGGTAGCTATTAAATGTCATAACTTACTGCACTCTGCTTTGCTGCCTCTGCTGCTGCTGCTACTGCTGCGGGGTCGTACGGCTATGCAGCAGAAAACGCAAACAAAGAGTTGTACGTTGGCGGACAGAATAAGAATCAATCCAAAATTAAATTCTAAATATTATTAGAGATACCGGTTCACCGCCAACCTAACACAATAAATATACCCTAAGTGGATCAAAGGCACAGAGAAAAAGACAACTGAAAACAAAACATGGTTTATGCCAGCCAGGATTATAGATGGTTTGGAGGCAACAACGTTGTGAATGGCCAACGGTCCTCAGCGTTTGTTCAGCACCTGCATGAGCGACACTGACTCACGCTGCTATCTGGTGTTCACGAGGTGTTTGTCGCGCTGGAAACGGAACGTCTCTGTAAGTTTGTATCCCTGGTGATGGTTTGGTCTGGAGAGCAATATATAAGTGGTGCTCTTCAGACACAATCTTCCTCAGCCTACTCAAGCTCAACTGATGAGGGGTGAATTCCCCGAAACACTGTGTATTGGGCAGGAAGTGGTGCTTTCTTGCAGGTTCGCCGAGTGGAAGGTTCGATGGACTTCTCGTGTGCTCTGTATGGCAGTCGTGGGTCAGTCAAGTGAGAATTCAAGTGGGCAGGAAAAGCGCGAGCTCCCACGTAGGGAGCACCACACAATTCCCCAAGTATCGCCGAAGTCGCATCACCCTCTTCTTCACAGGATTATAGAAATTCAAGAAAAATTGAAGTGTGAATGGTATCACAAGCACACGGAGGTCACAAACATAATACTTGCTTACCACGCCCGCCCTTAGCGCCGCTAACTCTGCATCGCACGGTGCCTGCTCCTGTGCACACACAATACGGGTACAAACAAGTATCAATCACAGCGCTACTTACATACTGCTGGCAGTAGGAATGACAGAGTTGGTTCAGGCCCACGGGCGCCCTGCCCCAAAAGTGAGGTATTCTGGTAAACATACCGGTACATGTGTGCCGCATGATGGGACAACTTCAGATTAGACCTACCTTCTTCCATATAATGAGATGCCGATTAACGTCTTCCTCTCCAAAAGCAAAGCTAACTAGGCCAGCAATGTCGGCTATCTCATGTCTGGAGTACAACA
>NC_088643.1:51105182-51122682 GCF_964019385.1 Sycon ciliatum
CACCTGTCACTCCCTGGATAATGCCGGGATAGTACGGTCTATGACATACACTATTCAGCCATAGCCTTGCGTCAAAGCTGCAATGGAGAGCAGCCACTGGCGAATCGGTTATGTCTTATAGTGCAACAAGGTGGTGGAGCTTGTGGAAAATATTGCGCCGGATTCAGGCGCAAATTGAATATGTGCAGCCTTTCCTCCTTTCTGACCCAAGCCAAGAGCATTATAGCCCTTGTTGAAGCATTATAATCAGCATTATGAGGTAGTTTTTGGAGCATTATGATGGAATTATACGAAAATTTCGGAGCATTATCCGCTGGACCCTACTGACCACTACTAGTATCCACTAGCGCAGCTGTGTAGGTGGGGCGTTGTGGACTCCTCTGACCAAAGGTCTCGGTATCCTTGCACACAACGCGCACCAAGGGGGGGGGGGGGTTAAAAAGAAAGAAAAAAGAAAGAGTTAGGCCATCAGGTAGTATGCTAGTCTGTGGTGTACACGTCGACAGCAGTCCCACAAGTTTTCTCCAGGAGGTACTTGTACACTGCTACTTTGAAGCGTTGCAGCGCTGCCTTGGATGGGGGAGCTTTCAGGATGGCAGAGTGTAGAGCATTCCATGTTGTGAGTAGGCCGAACGGGAAGGATCGGTGTAGGATGTCAGGACTTATTGCGGGGAAGGTGTTTGACAACTGGAAGGCATGAGAGTGTTTCACTTGATGTTGGTGGCGGGTTCTTGTGCGGGCGGGCTCAGGGGCAGCAGGTGGCAGTATGTCTGTCAGCTGGGCCGGACCGGAAATGTAGTGCAGCTTGAACAGGTAGCACAGTCCCGAGACTTGCCGACGCACTGATAAGCTTGGGAGCATGGTTCCAGCGCCAATGCTGAGCATACACCGTTGCTGGATGCGGTCAAGCTTCACGAGGTTGGGCCGGGCTGCGCCTTGCCAGACTGGGGAGCATATTCCATGGTTGGGCGGATGAAGCCTTTGTATACACTGAGGCGGCCGTTGCGGTCGAGTACTAGACACACGTTCCTGAAGAAGCCAAGGCGCTGGCTGGCTCTGAGTGCAACCTGGTGGAGATGGCTGCGAGCCAGCAGTTTGCGATCGAAGGTCACACCGAGAAGCTTAACATCGGTTTCCTCTCTGATCACCGTACCATCGAAGCTGAGAGAAGAGGGTGGGAGGGGTGTTGATCGTCTGCTTATCAACATTCCCTGGCACTTTGTCGGCTCAAACTTGACCTTCCATCTCGATCCCCAAGCTTGGAGCTCATCGAGGGAGGCTTGCAGTGAGTTAAGACACGTCATCGGCACGGATCAGGCAGTACAGTGTTGTGTCGTTTGCATACGACGCTAGCTGGCATTCTGGGGAGACACAATCAGAGATGTCGTTGACATAGATAAGGAAGAGCGTTGGTCCTAAGATACTGCCTTGGCTTGCGGCACACCGGCTTGGATTGGGAAGGGCGAGGAAGTCTGACCCCCCAACAACAGCCCTTATCTTCCTTTTGCATGCAAGAGAGACGATGCTACAAAAGCAAAGCCCTTTGTGGGTTTTCTCTCTCGCACTGGTAATGTTCTGCTGTTGGGGTCGAATGCTAAGTCATATTATCATAATCTAAGTTTCGCTCTTCTGTGTAGTGTGAAGAGGTCAACGAACATGTAGACTTTCACTTTGATGAAGTAGGCAAGGCTGTGAGCGCTGTGGCTCAAAGCGATAGGCCCTAAATCTTACGAGATATTTCGAATGCTATTTTTGTTGCGAGCGCTTCGTCTTCGAGGAGTCCTGCCTCTTTCCTGCCAGGTTTCCTCCTATAGGGCCAGCCACGAAGTGACTACTCCGAAGTACTCATCTGCAGCCGATTAATGTTCTACTGCACAAGAATATTGCGTTTTCGCCAAGCCAGTGCCCCACCAAAGACCATCGCCATGTCCCACCGTCGGAACGAGTTCATGATGAGAAT
Organism: Sycon ciliatum; assembly: GCF_964019385.1. Lineage (NCBI taxonomy): Eukaryota > Metazoa > Porifera > Calcarea > Leucosolenida > Sycettidae > Sycon > Sycon ciliatum. The sequence goes on from NC_088643.1 coordinate 51,107,143, forward strand.
CATCATTCGCCCGAGCGTGATGAAGAACTATTTCGAAAGACAACACAGTCTCCACCCCCGGGACGACAACTATGCGTAGGTCCTGGAAGGGGAGACTGTTTCCCACGATAAAGACGAGGGCGGGTATTCGGCAACCTGGAGTTTTTTTTAATAATAATAATCTTTATTAAAGGATCTCCCAGAGGCGATGGCCTGTCGAGGGGATCTCCTGATGCAAATCATGCAATAGAAATAAACAGTGAGGAAAACTACACGTGTTACAGTATATGCTACATAAATTAGCAATAAACACAGGGCTGGGTTGTTAAAAATAAAACAATTAATTTAAATGTCCAGGGATATACCACTACAGTCAAATTTAAAACTTTTCACGTGCAAGCGATATTGCTGCTGAAATTTAGAAAGTGAATCTTGGGATGACAGCCTTGGTGGAAGGCAGTTCCACAGCTTTCCGATCTTATGCAGAAAGAGAGAGGAAGAGATGCGGCCATGAGAATTGAAAATCAGTTTGTTTGGTCGGCGTGCGCTAGAAGAGATATTGATGTCAAAGCGGGATAGATAATCTGGGTGCCAATGGATATACTTGAACAAAACGGTGATGGAAATGTAAGTGCGTCGGAAGTGAAGGGATTCCAAATTACACAGCCTATTTAAATTATTCTTCGATTCATAGCGATCAAAATCAATCTTCGCAGACCGCAGCAGGCATCTGCAGATCTTTGCTTGTAAAATGTCAAGCGATTCTAGCTGGCTAGCAGTAAGTCTGAAGCACCAGACAGGGATAGCGTACTCTACTGTGGGTCGTACATATGACTTGTAGAGTAGGGCAATATGTGCATGCGATAGATGACGGCCCATAAAGCATAACAAATTTACACGTTGGCGAAACTTTTTGAACACAGTAGTGAAATGGTCTTGGAATTTAAGATTAGTGCTGATCTCAACGCCTAGATGGATTACGGTACTTTTAACATTGAGTGGTACGTTGTCCATTTGGACAGACGAAGAGGGTGGAGGAGCATAGTTGGAGAACATGGTGGTCTTGGCCGCAGAAAACTCCCCGTGAATGCCTCTAGCCCAGCGCTGGCAGCTTGTTAAATCCAACTGGAAATTGGCCAGATTCTCACCAACAGGTAAACCGATGTTATGGAGTCAGCGGAGGTCGTCAAGCTCCTCCGCCTCCGCGATCCGGTCCATGTACAGACTCAGTAGGTGACATGTCGACACGAGCGTGCGGAAACACAGCATACTACTAACCTGAACCTACTCGAAGCGTCGAGGAGGTAGGGGCGCTCTGGCGGGATTTTACGGTAGTAGTACACTGTAGCAATGTTGCGAGAGTTTGTGGAAAAAGTTCAAGTCGGAAAATCCATCGCCTCCAAAAGCTACTTGTAGGTACTAGGTGGGCAATGCGACTCCAGCTTCAGACTACACCAGTCAGGACTTGTAGAATTAGTACTTTGTGAAGCAGCAGATCGAGAAGTGAGTTAGTTGAAATCGTAGTATAGCTGTTCGGTATGTCGGCGATATGTCGGTATGTACAGTCAAACCTCTTTAGGACGAACACCAAGGGACCGATATTTGTTTGCAGTAACGGGAGTTCTTCTTATCCGTATGGTATTCCCAGTGAATACACAGTGATTTATCCAATGGAGTTACGAATATTAGTTCTTCTTAAGCAAACACTTGTCTTAGGGGCCGTCCGTAAATATCGATGTTTTTTTAGAGACGATATTGGTGCGTCTGGGGGGGGAGAGGGGGTTTGAGCCATGTGCGTCTTTTCGAGCATCAGAAAAATATCGATGTAAATATCTGAAGTTTCGCCGATCCCTGCAAGCGGACGTCTAAATGGCTATACAAGAAATGTGAAACCAGCTTCCGTTCGCCGAGCCAAAACTCGCGACACAAGAACAAAATCAAAAATTGGAAGCTGTACGCCCATGGCGAATTTCAAGAGCAAAAGAATGAGCTATTGATTGTGGAAATCGGCCGAACGATGCCTGCAGGAGACCTTCTAATGCAGCACAAGAAGGCTGCTGGCCACAAGTGTTCTCGAGGGCGACCAAAAAAGTCATAATGCTCTCCTTCTCAATTAGACCATATAAATACTGCAAACTTGCCATCTTGGGTTCATATTATTGACAAAAAAGGAGAAAAAAATGAGCATCCAAAAATATTGATTCCATGATCTAGATGTACATGGGCGTCTTGGGGCCGGGGGAGGGGGGGGGGGGGGGGGGGTCAAGGGAGAGAAGCACCAATATCGTCTCTAAAAAAACATCGATATTTACGGACGGCCCCTTATCAGTGTTCTTCCTAACGAGATTTCACTGTAGCTTGTATTTTTTACGGAGAGTAGATCACCACGTGAATGTTCCTCTCCTTGCCGAGAGCTAGTTGGCCTCAAAACTCCGTCAGGGTCTGCCTAAGGTACCGACGGTCCTTTGACTAGCTGACTAGCAGGACTCCGTCAAGTAAAATAAAGCTAAACAAACAAACAAACATCAAATCCTTTATCTTCAGCTCGGTGAGCAAACGTCTCTCTCTCCTCCAACGATGCACTTCACACGAGCTGGTTTGCACGCGTGCCTCCCGGCCCTTTCACCATGTTCACGAACCCAGACAATCTTTTCGGGATTGGTCTATTTACTTGCCAACTGCATCGTATCCTGTGAAAGCTGTGAATCAAATAATAATTACATGTATTTGAATTTGTAGTGGCTTGTTTAGACTGTGGAATTGGATAGCTAGCATAGCACGGCAGCGGGTTTTTTCGTTCTCACAGAGTGGATTATCGCCGTGATCTACTGATCTTCTTATTGTCTTTAGTGATGGCAAGTAGGCCTTGACGGATTATGCTAGCATAATTTTTCGCATAATTCCTACCAAAATCGAATAATCGCATAATTCGAGGCAAATTGCATACGAATCGCATAAAATTGTAATAATCCGCCTGTTCGCATCAAATTCCATACATCGTACATGTTCTACAAGTACAAGTACAAGTAGATGCACTAGGAATTTGTAGGTTTATGAGTCCTAGGCACCGGCGGATAATGCTAGTTATATGAGGAAATTGTGCTACTAGCACTGCTAGTTATTTGGAGCGATTATGCTAGTTATAATGCTAGCAGTGCCGATAGTGCTACAAAAATGTCAATCCATGCGGTGGGAAATAATGACTTCCCGTATGTCACGTGATTGTCGCCTTGGAGTTGACCAATGACAGATCAAACAGCGCGGGCTGGAAAGCGCGGTCCTGCCTGCTCAAATTTCAATTTCAAAGATCAAAGGTGATGGAACTGGATCCACTGCCCGTCGTCAAGTGACGACGGGCAGGAACGGATTCCACTGCCCGTCGTCAAGTGACGACGGGCAGGAACGGATTCAACTGGCCGGCATGGCCGTCGCCGGGCAGTAGCCACTGGACTGACTCTACTTCAAGGTCTTTCATTGGTTACTAATAAAATAACTAAAGCAGAAGAGCGACTGTTTGCAACCACAACTGTCATCATGGCGCTCCAACATTTGATCTGGAACTGGGAGAAAAGAATCCCCTTTGTTGAACGATATTGTCGATGCGAATGAGCTCCTCCGAAAAGTTGAGGAAGAGACTGAAACTTTTATTGCGGAGTCGCTCGCGAAGGAGATCTTGGACGAGCCGGATGAGCCTCAACCAAAGCGCGCAATGCTCAGCAACCTGCAGGATCCGCGCAATTTGCCGAGGTTTCCGATCAAGACGTGTAGTGGGAAAAATCCGTAGGAACAGAACAGCCAGAATGCCCGATGCCCAGTCGACAATGTCAATGGCCGCGCGAGAAAAAAAAGCACTATGGACTACTACAAAAAACTGTACCAGAAAACAATCACAAAACACAATGCAGGTGTGTCTGTCATGTATCTCTTTATTTGGCTTGGGTGCACACGGGAAACACGTTCCAGTCACTCATACTCGGCCAGTACCGCTGTTCATCCAGCCCTTGCCGCTATCGCGGCGCGGGCTGGATTCCGCGGTACTGGCCTCGTACTCGTGCAGGAACCTGTACTTCCCTGTGCAGTCACTCGGAATATGGCAGTATCACAGGGCAAACACGGTGGAAACATAACACATTGACATTGAACTTCAAGACAAGCATTGCAAATTTGGAAATCAAATTTGCAAAAAGTGTGCATAATGCTATATTTAGCTCCAAGTACAAGTCAGTGCAGTTTGAACAACTCCGTAAACGCAGCAAACAGTGCCAAACACGCTTCTGCTTCTAAGTTCTGGCAACGGTGGCATCCAGCACACACTTTCATCTGGACGTAGTGCTAGTTTCACACATCGATTGTGCCAGACAAGGTCACATTTGGAGGCTTTATGCTAGGGCAGTGCCGGTCTTCCCCACATGGGTCATTATGCTAGTTATTATGCTAGCATTATCCGCCGGTGCCTATTTATGACTCCCTTGATAACATGTCCAGCCCACGACAATCAGTGATGGTCGTAGCTAGGTCGGACGGTGCGTTGATCCCGTTGAACTTTTGCTACTACAGTACAACGCCCTCTACAAAAAAAATCCCCTGTTACTTTGCACAGAACCATTATGCATTAGCAGCATATGTGAGCATAATGCGGCATAATAATTATGATAACTTTTAGCATAAAAATAGCATAATTCTGCATTTTTTTCAGCAATGCGAAAAGCATAATTTCACGAAAATATTAGCATAATCCGTCAAGGCCTAATGGCAAGTAGCCCTTTCCCAAAGGTGCTCGCCCTTTTTTTGGCCCTTTTTGGCCCTTTTTGGAAAAGCCCGTTTCTTTCGCCCTTTATTGCGTTTTTTGGTGAATATCGCCCTTTTTGAGCTTTTTTAGCTGAAAAAGTGCTAAAATCTGTTTGCTCATGCATGCGATCACAGTTTCCCAGTGCTCGATGGGCCTTGGCACGCCGCTTTTTTTTGGGGAAACAAGTAACGTTAGTTGGTGAAGCTTGTACCCGGTACCCGGCGTACACAATGCTGTAAAAAGTGTTTGTTTTTTTACTTTACTTCCTGTTTTGCCTTTCGTGGACCCATAAATGGAAGAGTGGGTATTCATTTCTCAGCTTGGGTTCATATGTGAGCATGGGTTCATATCTGAGCATGTATCATGGCTATGCTTCACTGAAAAAAGAGCACTTTTTGCCTGTTTTCACTGAAAAAAGAGCACTTTTTCAGCATATTTTGAGGGACGCGAAAAGCACTAAGTGCGAATTAAAAGAGCACCTTTGGGAAAGGGCTAATGGCAAGACGGCCTAATCTCGCCCAGAGGTGTTCTTCTTTTCTCTCCTTCTCCTCCTAGCACTGTCCGTCTTATCCTTACCCTCCTTCTAATGTACTGTCTCTCCTCACGGTACGAGGGCGAACGTGCAAAGATTGCGATGTGCTCTTTTAGCCTCTTTTGCTCTGATCAATACGTATATGTTATCGCATGGTTGCAAGGGCCTTATGGCATATTATTGCCCCCAGAGGTTAGCCCGAGGGCCGTGGGCCCGAGGGCTAACCTCGAGGGGCAATAATATGCCATAAGGCCCGCAGCAACCATGCGATAACAAATTTATCACATGGCCCACAGAGCAGACCATTGGGCTGCTGTTGAAATTAGCCCAAATGCCAACACATTATGACCACAATGTATATTGAATACTATTTACCCATGATGAGATGGGAACGAAAACGTTCGGTTACGAAATTGGCTTACTTGACTGTGTGGATTGCGTCGGTGCTGTCACCTTTTCTTTCGAAATTGGATACGCCTCCAATTTTTTCCTTGCAATAATAATAATAATAATGACATCAGCTCAATTATTTTGAAAGGATTGGGAGAACTTCAAATTCAAAGGATTAACTGGGGAAGTGAACTGCCTGAAAAGAGAAAATATCAATTATTATTATTATTTAAAGAGTCGGCGTGGAGAAAGCAATTTTATTAATGCAATAAAGAGTATAATAGATGCAGACATGGCCAGACAACAAGTTCATGGAATTTTTAGGATTTTTATGTTATTCAAAATCGATTTTCGTGTGACAAACCAAAATGAAACCAATATCCTTACCCATAGACCCAGAAGAAGCACAGCTAACTATTCACTTGAAATTTATGCACGGAATGGACTTGGCCCACGCAAAATGGACAGTGGAAATGGGTGTGTAGTAGCAGAGAACCCAGCAACGGTGACGCGGAGCAGCGGTCAAACGACTTGTGATGCTGGTGGAGATGATGGAACCATGTTGGAGGCTGATAAGGAGTGCAGTGAGACTGAGCAGCAAACGGATGATGAGGAAGTGACTGATGATGCTGATGGTGGTGATGAGGACGATGATGATGAAGATGAGACGGAGGACGAGGATGAGGCGGAGGAGGTTGAAGGAAAGGAGCGGGATGAGACGGAAGAGAGCGACGTGAGCAAAAGGTCCGCTGTATTTTGTCACTTGTTATCACGTCCAGATTGTCTTAGTGTGTACGATGATTCTCACTTTTCTGTTTTGTGCCGTGCAAGTTATGTTAAGCAGTTGAAGGATCTGGAAGCTGTATGTATTCGTGTGCATAATCCTGTTCTTTGTAAACAAAAGAAGCATGTAGTCGCGCTAAAGTTGTTCTCGTAGTTGGTGATCAGATGTAAATGTCGTGTCATGTTGCACTGTATCACCTCATGCTTTGTGCCTGCACTCAGTTATAATGTATTATGTTAGCACTATGTTTGACACCTATTATGTAATGCTGTAGCACTTCCTTTTTTGTTCACACTTTTAATTATGCTGTTATAAAATGTTCTTTTTTGTACACAGTACCCTCAGTTCCGATACTATTCACTGATGAGCGGAACACGAAAATCCATTTTGAATAACATAAATATCCTTAAAAATTCCATGAACTTGTTGTCTGGCCATGTCTGCATCTACATTGTACATGTATTATACTCTGTATTGCATTAATATTATTATTATTATCGCTGGCTACAAGCGAGGATCCCTGGTTCGAGTCCTGGTGGTGGCAGTCAATTTTTTCTTCAGACTTTTCCCGTTTGTCTCTTTCCCTCAAAACCAGTTAATAAAAAATTATTATTATTTTTATTATTAGAAAGGAAAAAGGACATATGGAAACGAGTTAAGAGTAACTCTCCACCACTGTAACTAGATACTATAATTATACAGTCAGAAAGTGCAACAACTAGGCACAAAACTGACAGAGTACTGAGACATTCGACGTCCTACTGGTCTCGTCACCGGCCAGTGACAATCGACATTCTTTGTTCCGTTGGGACTGTAGCTTGTGCTCGTTTTCGTTGCGCTTGCCTTCCCCTCTTTGGTCTTCCCATAACCTTGAACTTTCCAAGTTGGAAGGCTGTAGGTTAGCGCTACGGAGATGTGTTGAAGCTAGGTGTCAGGACGTCGAATCTAGTTACAGTGGTGGAGAGTTACAGTAGTGGTGGAGAGTTACTCTTAACTCGTTTCCATATTACCGGTATGTCCTTTTCCTTTCTACTTTTATTATTGGCTCAATACTCTAGTTTCAAATTATTATTATTATTATTATTATTATTATTATTATTATTATTGGAGGGCTGCGTCCCACCCGCCTGTGTGGATTCACAGGAAGTGTGAGTTACGAAGTCTGAAGAAAATGTTGAACAGTCTCTGCTGGGATGACGACTACACCATAGCTCAGTGGTTAGAGCATCGCTAGCTACAACCGAGGGGCCCTGGTTCGAGTCCTGGTGGTGACAGTCAATTTTTTCTTCAGACTTTTCCCGTTTGTCTCTTTCCCTCAAACTAGTGAAGATGTTATGACTTGGGGCTCCCCGCGTGCTAGAGTGTACGTGAAGTGTGTGGGTACAGTGAGGGCTGCGCCCCACCCGCCTGTATGGATTCACAGGAAGTGTGAGTTACGAAGTCTGAAGAAAATGTTGAACAGTCTCTGCTGGGATGACGACTACACCATAGCTCAGTGGTTAGAGCATCGCTAGCTACAACCGAGGGTCCCTGGTTCGAGTCCTGGTGGTGACAGTCAATTTTTTCTTCAGACTTTCCCGTTTGTCTCTTCCCTCAAACTAGTGAAGACGTTATGACTTGGGGCTCCCCGCGTGCTAGAGTGTACGTGAAGTGTGTGGGTACAGTGAGGGCTGCGTCCCACCCGCCTGTGTGGATTCACAGGAAGTGTGAGTTACGAAGTCTGAAGAAAATGTTGAACAGTCTCTGCTGGGATGACGACTACACCATAGCTCAGTGGTTAGAGCATCGCTAGCTACAACCGAGGGTCCCTGGTTCGAGTCCTGGTGGTGACAGTCAATTTTTTCTTCAGACTTTTCCCGTTTGTCTCTTTCCCTCAAACTAGTGAAGATGTTATGACTTGGGGCTCCCCTCGTGCTAGAGTGTACGTGAAGTGTGTGGGTACAGTGAGGGCTGCGCCCCACCCGCCTGTATGGATTCACAGGAAGTGTGAGTTACGAAGTCTGAAGAAAATGTTGAACAGTCTCTGCTGGGATGACGACTACACCATAGCTCAGTGGTTAGAGCATCGCTAGCTACAAGCGAGGGTCCCTGGTTCGAGTCCTGGTGGTGACAGTCAATTTTTTCTTCAGACTTTCCCGTTTGTCTCTTCCCTCAAACTAGTGAAGACGTTATGACTTGGGGCTCCCCGCGTGCTAGAGTGTACGTGAAGTGTGTGGGTACAGTGAGGGCTGCGTCCCACCCGCCTGTGTGGATTCACAGGAAGTGTGAGTTACGAAGTCTGAAGAAAATGTTGAACAGTCTCTGCTGGGATGACGACTACACCATAGCTCAGTGGTTAGAGCATCGCTAGCTACAACCGAGGGTCCCTGGTTCGAGTCCTGGTGGTGACAGTCAATTTTTTCTTCAGACTTTTCCCGTTTGTCTCTTTCCCTCAAACTAGTGAAGATGTTATGACTTGGGGCTCCCCGCGTGCTAGAGTGTACGTGAAGTGTGTGGGTACAGTGAGGGCTGCGCCCCACCCGCCTGTATGGATTCACAGGAAGTGTGAGTTACGAAGTCTGAAGAAAATGTTGAACAGTCTCTGCTGGGATGACGACTACACCATAGCTCAGTGGTTAGAGCATCGCTAGCTACAAGCGAGGGTCCCTGGTTCGAGTCCTGGTGGTGACAGTCAATTTTTTCTTCAGACTTTTCCCGTTTGTCTCTTCCCTCAAACTAGTGAAGACGTTATGACTTGGGGCCCCCCCTGTGCTAGAGTGTACGTGAAGTGTGTGGGTACAGTGAGGGCTGCGTCCCACCCGCCTGTGTGGATTCACAGGAAGTGTGAGTTACGAAGTCTGAAGAAAATGTTGAACAGTCTCTGCTGGGATGACGACTACACCATAGCTCAGTGGTTAGAGCATCGCTAGCTACAAGCGAGGGTCCCTGGTTCGAGTCCTGGTGGTGACAGTCAATTTTTTCTTCAGACTTTTCCCGTTTGTCTCTTTCCCTCAAACTGGTGAAGATTATTATTATTATTATTTTATAATAGCTATAAAGAGAACAAATTCTGCTGTCATCGCCACACTACAACAAAGTCATGAAGGTTTACCAAAATCGATTTTCTTGTCACAATCATCAGTGGAAAGCCGTGACTGAAGAATAACCATGCCAAATTAATAATTTATATACATTCAATAATGTGTTACGAGAACAAAACAAAGTGCTAAAAATAGAATGAGGGAAGGTGAGACAATAGAAGTAAAGCGAGAGCTAAGTGCAACAGGGGTGAGGAACTAATTGCAACGCTAGAACTATGTAGTGAGACAAACAATCATGCTGTGCACCTACGAAAACAATCTTAACGCAACTACATGTTTCTTCTGCTTACAAAGATCAGGCTTATGCAAACGAATACAAACAGCCTCAAGTACTTTCAACTGACTAGCGTACCGTGCACGACAAAGAACAGAAAAACTAAAATCATCATACACCTGCAGACACTTAGGGTGAGACAACAGATGAAGAAAAACGGCAGACTTCTTACGATCACAATCACCATCCGATTCCTCGTCTCCACCAACCGCAACCTCGTCCCCCGTCTCATCTTCCAACTCATCCTCAGTGTCGTCCTCCGTGTCATTCTCCTCATCACCACCGATCGGTCCCAGGCTCGCTTCACGTTGCTGAACCTCTGTTCGTTGACTCCTCCTTTGATCTTGATGGTAATTTGTTACCATTGTTGCTGTTGTCATTGTTGTTGTTCCTGTTGTTGCTAAATCTTCTGTTCCCAGTGTCTTCGCCGGTGCTTGATATCCAGTACTGTAATAATTCATTGAATAATTAGCCGTTGATCGTCTAGGTCTTTGAATGTTGATCGTGTTGTTTTCTCTGTTGAATTCCGTTTCCTTCAGCCTTCTTTCTTCTTGTTCATGTTCAGTGCTTACCTCATCCATATTTGCCCGTTCCAGCGACACCACAGACTCAGCCCCAGCACTGCCGATGGCAGATGCAGGTGGCGGTTCTGGGGGAGGCAACGGCAACGATGGCGATGGGGGCATCACCATGATCACCTCGCCGCAGCGTCCACTTTGGTCTTGAGCTGGATGTTGTTGTGGTGTACTTTCTTGTGTTGTTATGGTACATTGTGTTATAACGTTAGTGACAATGTGCACATTATCCATCTCCACGGCTCTCGATACGGGTAATGGAGGCACTATTGCCGTCGACGGCAATTGTGCTAACGATGGCTCTGATCGAGGGTTCTTAGGTGGCCTGCCGCGTTTGGGTCGCAGTGCCCGTGCCGAGCCAGTCAGCATGTGCAGTGGGACGTGCTGCTTGATACGTGCGTTCAGATGTTGAAGAGTCCTACCAACGTACCGACTACCGCATTGTCGGCACTCAAATTGGTATACCAATTTAGATGCGAGTTGGGTTGGTAGGACATCCTTCCTCACCGTGAACGCACGTACAGTTTTCCACTGATGATTGTGACAAGAAAATCGATTTTGGTAAACCTTCATGACTTTGTTGTAGTGTGGCGATGACAGCAGAATTTGTTCTCTTTATAGCTATTATAAAATTGTTGTCTCCGCGTCGATTATTTACATTATTATTATTATTATTATTATTTGGTAATAAGTTCGTTTATTCGTTGTTTCTGGTCGTTCTCAGAAAGGAGCATTGAAAAAAACGTAGGTTTTCTTAGACGATGTTTAGACAATGGCGTTTGTCCTAGCGGTGTAGAAAAGCGTGTTCACCGAGCCAAGGCATACCACACGTTGAACATTGAGCGCGTTTTCATGAAGGATGAGATTGCCAGGTCCGGTGACACGGTGTGCAAGTCTCGTTCCCAGTTTAGGTCTTTGTATGATCGTGCACGTACATTTTTGTCATCTCATGACTTCCTCCGTTTCTCAATGCTCCTTTCTGAGAACGACCAGAAACAACGAATAAAAATTATTATTATTATTATTTCGTAATACGTATTCGCATGCAACGACGCAAATCCACACAATTCAGTAGACACTTTTTCTATCAAACGTTTTCTTTCCCTTCTCTTCAGGATAGTACAGGGAATGTCGGAAATTAGAAAAAACACATAACTATATAGAGAATGAAAGAAAGAAAAAGTCAACACTTCAACATAGGTGTTAAAAATGATTAAAGTGCTAAAAAACTCAAAAACAAACAGCTGCAAGTTGTAGACAAACACGTTGAACACATCAGGGAACACTTGTCACACTTTCACGAGGTGTGACACCAAACAACTGCAACGATAACACATTCTCCTTCTGTACACATAGTTCTGGATCTAGTTTACGAATATACAGAGCTTCTAACACAGCAAGATGTAACTTAGACCTTCCACGAGTCAAAATCGAAAAGATATCATCACTATACAACTTACGACAACTAGCACTGCCCGACAAATGACGCTTGATGGACGATGTCCGATCACTTAGCTCTGTCACCTTCGACGCCTGCCGTTGTTCTCTTCCGTTAGGCTTGTTTGGTTGGTTGCTCCGGTCCACACCTCCAACGTCCGTTGATTTCATGTCCGTTTTTGTTGATTTCATGGCCGTTTTCGTGTCACTTCTTGGTCTTCCTCGTTTCCTCTTGTTGATCGTTGTTGTCACTTCCATTATCGACGTATTCAGATCCCCAGTACTCCGTCTCTTCACCTTGCTTCTGGTAACTCTTCCGGTGTCTATGAGCTCCAGTGTCACATTGGGTGGTTTTCGAGACGGTCTCCCTCGCTTCCTCACGCTTGTCTGAGATGGGCCAAGCTCCCCGCCCGTCGAGGCGGAGGCGCGCATGCGTACATCTACACTGGACGCAGACAAAGGCGTTCCAGTATCGGACTGCACAGCACATTTTGGAGGAAGGCCACGACGAGGACGAGTACCACGATCACGAGCGTCAACAGGGACAAGACCTAACGGCACATGTTGACGGATGCGTGCGCCCAGGTGTTGACGGGTTCTACCTACGTACCGATCTTCACATTCTCGGCACTGAAAAAAATAGATAAGGTTGCTTCTACTAAGGGTAGGTAGAACGTCCTTCTTCACACTGAACGCACGCGTCGTTCCAAATACTAAATACAATTTCACGCACGGGTAAGACGAACAGACAATGTTGCGCACCTCCTTCTCGACGCGCGCAGAACCAGCACCCACCCAGGGTAAGCGTAGTACCACGGGGCACCTGTCCGGTCCAAATGGTTTCGGATCCTGCGAGATTGGTTTGTTATTAATAAGTTTTGTTAGTAGTGACGAGGGGTATCCATTGTTTGTCAAAATTGATGTGAGCCGCCTCAGTTCTTCTTGAAGAAGGTGAGGAGAGCAGATTCGATGGGCACGATAGACTAGTGCTTTGACAAGGTGAACTTTGGATTTAGTTGGTGTGTAGCTTCCCCATGGAATATACAAGCCAGTAAAGGTGGGTTTTCTGTAAACCGTCATGTCTAAACTCTTGGTGTCGTTGTTGCGGGTAATATTGACATCTAAGAAGGATATCACACCGTCCCGTTCACCTTCTGCAGTGAATTTTAATGCAGGATGTAGTCCGTTTAGGGTTGTTAAAAAGTTCTCGCAGGTTTCTTGGTCCTCGTCGTGACAAAAAACATCATCTACAAAACGGTAGTATACCGAGGGCCATAGCGATGGGGGAATGGATGACTCGCAAAATCCAACGAATATGTTTGCTAATACCGGACCAAGTGGAGATCCCATCGCAACTCCATCCAATTGTTTATACATGACATTGTCAAAGGAAAACTCAACACCAGAAGTGACCATTAACATCATTTTGACAAATTCGCTCTCATTCAAATCTGGTGGAGTCACGGACTTGTTATGGTACAACGCTGCTGCACAAATATCAATGGTTTCACGCAATGGAACATTGGTGAACAAACTGAATAGATGAGGGGAACATATTCTATGCGCACGATAAACTAGCGCTTTCACAAGATGTTTCTTCGATTTCGTTGGAGTATAGCTCCCCCACGAAATGTAGAGGCCGGTGAAAGTTGGCTTCCTATATATAGTGGTGTCCAAACTCTTAGTGTTAATGTTGCGTGATATTTGTACATCCAAGAAGGATAATCTGCCGTTTTGTTCCGCTTCCGACGTGAATCTCAACGCCGGATGGAGGCTATTCAGGGTTAGTAGAAAAGTTCCACAGACATCCTCATCCTCATCGTGACAGTACACATCGTCTACAAAACGACAGTACATAGAGGGCCACAATGATGGACTAATGGACGCTTCACAGAACCCTACAAATATATTAGCCAATACAGGACCAAGCGGCGAGCCCATGGCAACGCCATCTATTTGTTTATACATAACGTTGCCAAATGAAAACTCAACGCCAGATGTAACCATTAACATGAGTTTCACAAACTCCGTTTCGTTCAAGGACGGCGGAGTAATGGACATATTGTGGTACAGTGTTGTTGCGCAGATGTCAATGGTCTCCCGTAGTGGCACGTTAGTAAATAAGCTGACCACGTCATACGAACACATGAATCCGCTCGATTCAAAGTTTGCGTCCCTTAGAGACAACACCCAACGGAGCTAAGAATCGCACTTCGTCCATCAAGCAACATCTGTCAGCCCGTACCAATTGTCGTGAGTTGTACAGTGATAATGTGTTCTCAATATTGTCACGTGGTAGATGTGCGTTGCATCTGGCTGTGTTAGAAGCTTTGTATATATATATATATATACTCAATCTGCGGACAGCATGCTGTTTCGTTCTTTTTGAACTCATCAGCGCAGCACAGAGGAAATGAGGCCGAACCTGATAGCAATGGAAATAAAAATTTCCAATCAGGCCCGAACGTACCTTGCCAGAGTGCTCAAACTGACAAGTCAGTGAGCTCTGCATAACGCAAACAGCAAAGGCACTACCCCACGCAAGAGTGCTAAACTGCTACAAGAGCAGGAGCGAAATGCTCAATATATATATATATACTCAATCTGCGGACATATATATTTTCTACAAAATCCACATATCTCCAGACACTGGGGTGAATGATGGAGTGTGGTGGTGGGGCCCATTAAGCTCCGCCGACCAGAGGTCTCGGCTTCATAGCTCCATGGACGCACCAAAGGGATATTGGGTGGGGAGGATTAAATTGAAAAAGAAAACAGAAGAAAGAAAATGGAAAGATTGTATTGCTCAGTGAGCAAAAGAATAAGTTGAATATTGATGTGAACGCTGTTAGACTTTTAAATTCAAGAGGAGACTGTCCGTGAGGAGAGATTACATGTATGTCCAAGCAGGGTAGGACACTGTACCCTCTTACTCGCGTATGCTATGAGTGGCCCAGTGCCAGTTCGTTCTGAGGAGATGGTGATAAGCTGCTGTCTTGAACTTTTGGATGTTCTTTGGGTGAAATGGGTGGGGAATGATAGAGGTAGGCAGCTGGTTCCAAATTGGGATGACGGAGTGGGGAAAGGCTCGGCTCACATTGTTCCGGGAATTGGCAGGAAGAACATTCTGTAACTGATGGGGATGCGCGGTGGACAGTCGTACAGCCTGGCGGGTGAGGCGTGTGGTCCTGGGTTGGTGTGTCGGGGGTGGAGCCATTTTCGAGAGAAGAGCGGGAGAATTATCGCAAAGGGCTTTATACAGGAGGCAGAGGGCAGCGATGGTGCGGCGAATTATGAGGCTAGGAAGCCAGCATTGCGGATGTATTGCCTTGATGGCTCGCTCCTGCACCCAGTCCAGCCGATTCAAGTGGGAAGGAGCTGCCCCCATTTTTTTTTTTTTTTTTTTTTTTTTACAATGATCACAGCTCACATGCAAAGACAAAAAATTGCATAGTGGGAGCATCGTGATGGTGAGGCTTTTTGCCCTCAGCCGACCTGAGGTCTCGACGTCATGGGGACATAAAACGCACCAAAAAAAGAAGAAAAATGAAAGGAGTGACAGGTACATGATACGAAATGTTAGGAGGAGAGACAGTACATTAGAAGGAGGGGAATGATAAGACAGACATTGCTAGGAGGAGAAGGAGAGAAAAGAAGAACAGACGTTATTGGGAATAGTATGTGGAGCGGAATTTGGAAG
>NC_088643.1:51127682-51132682 GCF_964019385.1 Sycon ciliatum
CAGTACAGCAGTACAGCAACAGCAGCAGTACAGCAGCAGCAACAGCAGCAGCAACAGCAGCAGCAACAGCAGCAGCAGCAGCAACAACAAAACAAGTACAATAGCACAGAAACTCTAATAAGTTTAAGTGTACTTCGAAGCTTCCAGCAGTTGATATTTCTTTCTTTTGCTTGTTTTCTATCAGAAAATTGAAAATAAGCAACAACAAAAAAACATGGTCGGTTCTTCAGAACAACTGCATGATTCTGAACTGTCCTAGAATATGCTACGCCCCCCCCCCCCCCCACTCCTTTCTGCATTACAAACGGAGCCTAAGTATGAGCTTGGACCATATCTGGACACATGTGCTACAGGTGCGTACTGCCCTCCCCCTTTTACACTGTCATCAAACACTTCCTTCAATCTGGAGTCATGGCTTTAAGGAGGTTGGGACAGTTTGGGACAAAGTTTCATCAATGTATTTTAAAAACACTTTTTTTTAAATTTATTTTTCAGTGACGTTTGCAGCGAAGAGACTGTGATCGAGTGTTTGAATGGAGGAAACTTTAAAAATTCTCTGGACGTGTAGATATGGCCTTTGGAAGCTGGCATGATTCTGTGAAATACAAAATGGGGGTCCCCAGGATATTTTCCACTGTTCCAGTTTTCCAAAGGTCGCTAGTGTTGCTATTTTGCCTGAAATTCCATGGTTTGAACTTCACTATCACAAGGAATGGATATGGGGATCCTCGAATTGCATTGCCTACTAGTATACTGCAATTTCATAATTTTTCGGTACTTCTGGTTCATCTCTTTCATACCTAAAATTCCATTAGCTGCAAAAGCACCGACGTACATCATCCAATAAGGAATTGCTTGTCTGAACCCAAACTTACCAGAGTCATCATCAACCAATAAGGAATCGACATCATCATGCTCAGATTTAGTCGGCCGAGGAGACAACGCTGGCCCAGATTTCCCGCTCTCGGCTTCACCGGTCGGTGGCTCCTGGGTATGGTCACCTGCGGTGGGTTGGCTGGGAGGGATGCATGGCGACTCACTGCGTGGTGGTGGTATAAGTATAATAATAACACATGGTACGGAGGGCATTATGGCTGCTTTATGCCCTAGTGCGTAGCCCGAGGTCGTGCACCGTAGCCCAAGGGCTGCAGGCCCGCGGGCTACGGTGCACGGCCGAGGGCTACGCACTAGGGCATACAATCAGCCCTAATGCACAACGCACCATGTGTTTATTATAGTTCATACATGCCACGTGCCTAGTTGTAGACAAATAAGGTAAACATGGTCAAGGGAGGAGGAAGGTTCCAATCAGCTGTCATATGAATGAAGGGTCGAACAAGATCGGAAGGAGCTTTCTCCGTGGAATGATAGAACGTTTTGTGTCAGATTTACTTGCAGTTCCAGGAATATGCCTTTGCATTTTGGTGTTAGTGTTGCCTATTGGGCGGTACGGAAGTTACCTGATTCGCTGCTGCTTTGGAGTTAACGTTGGACGCAAACATCCTTGACCAAGTGGCACTAGTAATTAGACTAGTTTTGAGAGTACATTGTAAGTGTTCTTATTCGGAACAATGATACTTTTTCACATACATCTGAGATTTTGTTCGCATTGCTTTCAGTTTACTTGAGGTCCATATGTACACTGGACATGTAGCTAGGTACATTTGAAGTACATGTACATGTAGATGTAACTGTATGTTTTGTAGGAGTTCGAGATACAATCTGATCTATTCCAGATGGGTAACTTTGTGATGCATGTTCATCTGTCGACTTGTTCGTCTCAATTGACTTGAATTTAGTAATGCATGGTAATGCCATGCTGTGTCCTATTGTCACGTTGGTATAAATTACTTCTCCTATGTCGACATTGCTAGTAAAATATAATTGTTTTGGACGGTGCACGTAAGTAGTTTCGTTTTGTGTGGTGTGTGCGAGTGCATGTGGTGTCCTTAGGAATGGTCCCATGTGTTCTATGTGCGCTGGAGTACTGCCAATTATGTACCAGGTCACTGCCCAAAAGGCATGGCTTGGTGCATATTTGGCAGTGCACCAGCGTACGTAGTACGCCTGGGGTCATTCCTAATGGGCATGGGTACGCCGTACCCGGGCATTATCGTCTGATAATGCCCTGGTACGGTGCTGCTCTGATTGGCCAAATGCTAGCAACGACTTGACAACAGGCACGTGACATGTATGAACTGTAGGTTCGCATGATGGCGTGCTCGTTACTGCGGCAGGACGTTCAACTGGCACAACGCTGCCGCTGCAACAGAAGGTGCCAACAACGTTTGTTCAGTTTAAAAAAATGTCAACACTGGCGCTGAACCACCGGCATTTCTCATGTCATGACAGACAAACAGAAATGCATGTATAAAGCTGCAGGAGACCTCACCGCTCTAACTCACAGAACAGTCGCATAGAACAGTAACTGTTATAGAATGCCTTGCAAAGTTCAGTCAAAACAGTCATATTATCATGCCAGCTCATGCTGAACGACTTACACCAGAGGAGAAGCGGGATCGACTACCGTTTTTCTCACCTCTCCTGAAAGAAGATTGTGTAACAAGTGCATGTACACACACTACTTAATTTATACTCCTACTTGCTGACTGACAGAAGCGTGGCATGCAGGTCTTTTACCAGGACATGGGGAGAGATTCAAAACATGCATACACACACACATACATGTACTTCCTCCGCTAAGCAAAACTTCATTGCGTTTTTAGTGTTCTTGTCATGATATTTCTGTCGGCATTAGACATACATGTCAGTGATCTATCCCCTACGTAGGGTAGCCGAGTTGTCGTCCATTGTTCTGACAGGCTTTTGAACCTCCGAAAAGCGTGGAGTCCTTTGAAAAAATCGGCGAAGCAGAACCATTTCTCGACAGGATGTCACCAGAACACAACCCCAGGCGTGCGTGCATGACACCAAAGTGCGAAAATGAGAAACAGTTTGAAACACCGCTGGCTCAAAGAAGTATCCAGGAGCCGGCCAGCGCTCAGGCACTGCTGTACTAGCACGAGTCGATGGTGCGCATCCCCATACAGCCAAAACCAATGCATTTGTGGTTGCAGTGCAGGGGAAATCAAAAGTGTTCGACATTCAGGCTGTCGTTCAGTCGCCGCAAAATCCTGATCTCAACGTCGACGACTCGGCGTTCTTCCACAGCCTGTAGACAGATGTGTCACTCGTGGCGAAGGAAACCAGAAAGGAGCTTCTGCAGGGTTTGGAAACGTTCTAGCACGACTACACCGCTGCGACGATGGAGAGCTTTTGTTTGGGTCTGTATGGCTCCTTCCATGGCGTTCCGGAGAGTGGCCACAACTACCAGCGCCACCGTGAAGGTCGTCAAGCTCACAGTTCAAGTGAAGAACTTGGCGATCTTCATGATCAAATCGTGTCTTGGAAATTTGTAAATGCTGCGGTACAAAAGCTGGCAGCGCTGGAGGCGAAAGTCAGCGAGGATGCAGACTTGATGTCATCAGGGAGTGTAAGTCGTCATCAAATTCAGACGAAGAGTGAAGCTGGACTGCTTTGAAACGAGCTGTGTGCCATCTGTAGATAAATATCTTTTATATGCTGCTTTGTTTTCCACTTTGCAAAGCGTGTTCGTAGCCATAGAATGGTTTGGACTGAACTGCAAAAATGCAACAAAGTTTTGCTTAACGGAGGAAGTATACACAGATCAGTGATCGCTGAGAATGACAGACTGATAAGTGCCTGAACAACTGAAGTAATGCATTGGATACCAACGTTATTCAAACTCCACGCGTGTGCAGCACCAGATGTGCAGCAGTATACGGAATCGGCTCACCTCTTGTCCGCTGCGTTTTCGCTTCAGAGAGCAGCTCCCTGAACTTCTCAACCTTGTCCTTGTTGAAGACCTCGACGATCTCGAGGAACTTCTCAAATGTAACATGCTCACCGGGCGTCATGTAGCGGATGAACTTCTCGTTGTGAAGCTGCTGTGAGTGTCTCAGCTCATAAAGCCCTGTCTCAAACTTCCTGCACCACATCCTTTTCCTCCTGGCTTCATTCTGCAGTCGCTGGGGATTCAACTGTACTATCCACTGACTCAGATCGTGTGAGAAGAACCGCTCATCGCACCATGGATCTGCACACATGGAATAAATGAGCCATTCAAAACATCTCTGGCCACATACTAGTAATATGATTTCCAATATTGAATAGTATTTGACTGACGTGGGAAATACCAGTCACAGTGTCAATCAACCTCACAGGACAGTCAAAACAGGCATTTTTGGTGTTGTATTCTAATCCTTCACCATAGCATCGTGAATTGTATTCTGTTTGCCCGTCAAAACAGGCATGCTGTTGTCATTGTCGTTGTTGTATGTTGCTGTCATTATCATTGTATTGTTATATTTCAATTCACTCAGGGCACCTGCAAAACTGCCTTCTTATTGGAGAGACACTTCTCAAGTTTCTAACACACTCAAAATTATATGATTGTATGAAAAGACACCTATGCATAGAATAATGGTACACTCTCAATGCTCCGGACAGCCAGCTATTTCCACCTTATCAGGTCTCCTCAGCGGAGCTCAGAGTTACTGACCGAACCGATCGCAATGAAGTTAATGAACAAAAAAGCCGTATATTTAAACCGGCTCAAAAGCGCTCATAATAATACTCTGTCAAAAACAAACAACCATACACAGTGATTCCGAGGTCAGCATGTTTGACCGTAGATTCACCGCTCCCTGGTACAGGGGCACTCTATTACTGTACTGTAACTTTGTAAGTAGTTGTTATGGGGACAATCCAAACAATGCTGCCTATCATAGAGATTGTCTCACTCACTTTTACGTTTCTCCTTCAAGTCAGCCAGTGAACCGGGCTCCCTCAGTTCTTCAAAGTCGCGGACTTTATGTTTGTAGACCTTTTCAACAACGGCCAGAAACTTGTCAAACGTGTCCTCGCCAAGTGGTGTAATATGGTCCAGATAGAGCTGAGCGTGTTCACGTGGCTTGCCC
>NC_088643.1:51137682-51217682 GCF_964019385.1 Sycon ciliatum
CAGTCAAACGACCCTGGATAAGGAGACCACCTGTGTGGCTGAGCACGGAGACTAGATCTGCAAGGTCCCTTGAGCTGTCGCCTTAGGCAGGTTTCAATGTATCAGGAAATGGCATTCTTGTTACACAATGCGGCAAATGGCATTGAGGTAGAATAGATACCAGCATAGCATCCATCCAGGAGACCATAATCCCACCTCGTGTTTACCGGGCACGCCGCCAGCAACTCCCTGCTCTCCGGCAACGTTCACTTTCAGCTGAACACTCTTCTTAGGTCGAAGGCCTGATGGCGTGCACGACACTACCTGCATGTGTAAACAGAGTGAGCAACATGGGACACGATGAAGAACATCAACAAGCCGACAATTAAACCTAAGCTATAGGATGCCTCACACATCAGCTACTTTGAACACTTAGAAGTCTATAATTTAGAAGCACGGGAAGTGTATGTTCGGTCTAATGCATGCAGCCCGATAATTAAATTCACTGGGCTTCTGCAGTTATAATGTCATTGCCCTCATTGCACTGCATCAATGTTCTCTCACTATCATCATCAATGTTCTCCCACTATACATTTTTTGTGTATCTGTCGACGCAAGTTTTGGGCATGGGGATGCAAGCTTAGCACCCTTGCTCAGTCTTGGGTCAAACTGTTACTGAATGCAACTCGGATCAGCCTGGATGCAGGTCAGAAACTGCCTAGGAAAGACCTGCTGCACTACTACCCTCCTGTGAACTGTCTCAATTCCCTCTGCGCAAACGGGATAAAACAAAGCTGGTCATAGGCAAGTGCTTCTGTCCGCAGCTAGCCGTTTGTACAATGATGTTACGAGGATTGTCGCCTCAGGCTCAGGATTTGAATCGCGAATTGGTTGACCCGAGGACTTTTCTGTGTAGTTTCAGCGCCGTCCAAAGAGGCCAAGCTCTGGCTAGCAGAGCTTGGATGGTTCCTTTTGCAAAGCGTTCTTGCTATGGCGCAGTTCCTGTAACAACACGAAGCAGTGTGAGTGATCAGGTTGTTACAAGTCCAGTTTCGGAGCTCACTGACACTCCGCTAGATGTGGCCATGGTGTCATCTGCCCCTCCCCCGGGCCAAATCCTGGATACCCCACTGCATGAAGCTCATTACCAAGCATTTCGCTGCACGAAGCAAACTTCACAGGATGTGGAACAAAAATCACGCTAAAAGTGAGCTGCAGCTGCAAGCCCAACATTGCAGCCATCAGCAAGGGCCACAACAAGCGAGTAAGCGTGTCCTACTAACACGCTACCCTATAACCATGGTGACTGCCACTTAAAACGAACAAGTACAGCAATACAAGAACCCGGGCAGGTGGTTGGGAAATGACTTACTGAGAGCATTTGGAGCCTGCTTGGATCACCACTTTCACTCGGAGATCCTTCACTGCTGTGTTCGGCTCTAGAGAAATGCTGAACAACACTGACACTCAAGTCCATGGGCAAAGCACCAGGTTGAACGGTTAGTCGAGTGCTGCCGTCTGAAACCACCCCTCCTTCATTGGCGTCCATGCGAGCTGTAGCCGTGCTAGCTTCCTCCTCCTCCTCGCACTGGACATGACACGAACAACATGCAGCATGTGACCGTTTTAACCCGTTTTACCGGTCGAACTCAGTGTATGCAAGGGGTGGTCACACATGCACATGTACATACAACCAGCTATAAATAATTTTAACTATGCGATGTACCGTATTTTCCGGAGCATAAGCGGCACTTTGAACGCTCAAAATTCACCCGAAAAATGGGGGTGAGGCTTATGCTCTGATGATCAAATTAACGGTGATAAATAGAGTAAAAAGTCGGCGTGGAGACAAGAAACCTATTATAGATAGAAATAATGTGTATGAACTCATACCACGACACCAGAGGGACAATTGTGTAAGGATTTCAACGTCGCTTTCATGTGAATAAATAGAGTAGATGTCTGTATTTTGTGGCAAAAAAATGGGGGTGCGGCTTATACTCCGGGAAACACGGTATGTACAGTAAAACCTGTCAAGCCTCAAGGTGACCATTTGGATAAGACGACCACCGGTCCCAGCAGACCACTGCAAGCAGCACCAAGGGATGCTATTTCCAGTCCAATGACACTGGATAAGGAGACCACCTGGTAACAGAAACCAGGTTTTGAACGGGTCCCTTGAGCGGTCGTTTTGCGCAGGTTTCACGGTATGCGTAAACCGCATGAAATCAAAATCAGTATGCCTGAACGCATCCATCAAACACAAATATGACTAGGTCCAGGCGAGGGTATGACCTGCTGTAGTCATGCTTGCTCGTTAAACCTTTGTACAGTGAAACATCAGTCGAAAGTACTACTCTGGAACTAACATACCTTTCTCTTTGCATTGGATATGAAATGCTATTTTTGAGCACCCTGGATGTCCTTTTCCAGTCATCTGTCCTTGGATATACATGTACTGCACCTCATCCATAAAGTACAGATACGGGTCCTTGAGGTGTATGTTGTACTGATGTTTCTTCCGAGGCATACAATCATGAGGTCTTTTCCCAGTGGCAAATTTGATTTGAAATAATTACCAGGATTCCGACTGCACTCACATATGTCCTGGCCTCTAAGTCAGCATCGGCATGTGACAATCTTCTGCTGCGAACGGAGAAATCTCTGGCTGGTTCCTCGTCAGACTCTTCGGAAAGGAATTTCTCGAGAAACTCCGCTTCGATGAATGAGCCCACGTTTTTGTTGGGTTAATGCAGTTAACCCTTGTTAGCGCTCATCACAGACTCCCACTGCTCATTTCCTCATGTCCCTTATACATAGGCATGTCCTTTTTTTACCTTTGGCACCTGCATACATGTGCAACGTATGCACTGCCGTACACGTCTGCAGGTGCACACTCATGCACTCACTGGGCTACCCGATACGCCTGCTACAGTTGTCGCCAAAAAAATCCGGCCAATGCCAAGTATACGCGTACATAGGTATGGTAGGTAGATCTACGCGGTACTTCATCGCGGGTTCATGCACTGGAGTGGCACATGCACTAGACTCTAGTCTAGCCTCGGCCACTGCCACTGCCACTGGACAGCATGCAGTGAACAGTCTGCGCCGCACTCTGCCTGCTGCAGTCGGGTTGAGCACTGCGCCGAGCCTGAGTGAGTGTAGTCGTGTAGAAGGCGACGGTTTCAAATAGGACATACCGGTAGGTTGCAAACCGGAACGGACTCAGTATTCACTTTCTCTCTTAGTATTTTGATTAGAAAACATATGTCACAGTGAGACTACGGTGTGTTATAACTTATACTCCGAGCCAAAATTTCATGGCTCTGCGATGGCCAGAAGCGCCACACCAAGCAGGTGAGTTTTTGACGTGTTGCTTCGCACTGTGACTTGAGTTTTACGACTTTCGAAAAATCAACTTCTTGCCGAAGGTAAACAGCGGCTCGCCTCTCGCCAATAAAGCACCGCATACCAATCAAAACTAATGGAGAAGCACACACAAGGCTTATTGTTACTCTGTACTGGCCGTCGTGGAGCGATAGCAATTACCTAATTTCAGACTAAGAGTGAATTTGACGTGCACTCTAAAACCTTTCCGATTTGGAACCACCTCTGATTTGAAGCGAAAAATTGGGCAACTTGGAGGCAATGGGTCAACACAAAGGAGTGGCTCAGTTCGATGGACTCTGGCCTCAGAGCAAACTTCAACATGCCAGTTTCCTTCCACAAACATATTTCGAGTGAACAATCAACGCTGATGATAGGTTTGCATGGTTTGGGCCTATACAAATTTGGCTGACCTGTCGAGCCGTTCCGGTATCGAACCGTCGCCTCTACATGGTGTATGCGGGCCTAGCCTGTCAGCATGTGAACAGTGAAGTAACTGCACTGCATGCAGACCCGGTCTACCACTACCACTATGAAGTATGATGCAGTGCATGCGGCCCAGTACAGCTACCGGTAGCTAGCATTGCATTTGGCCGGATTTTTTTGGCGACGACTGTACATGCAGCGTGCAGCACGCAGTTACCATATAAGGTACACAGGGCCGTGCGCCTGTCCCGGCTCCGGGTCACACTTACAGCTCAGCACGCATGCAGGTAAAAGGTTTCACAGAACTGTGCGCCCGTCCTGGCTCCGGTTTGCACTTACAGCTCAGCGATCAGAAAAAAAAAAATTATTACCGCAGTTTGGAGTGCTCAAACTGTTTAGTTGTTGTTTTCTGCTTCTTGCTCCGCAGTAGTGGTTGGCTTCTGAATTCTTTTTCCCACCATCCCACCCTTACCACTATCTTTAACTAGGACCTCACTACCAGTCCACTCTTTACAATAAACACCGGGTGCTGGCGCAACTCTTAACGGCAATGGTTTAACTCGTTCAATCACTCCGTGCTCTATGTTGAGCCAACACACGCGCTCTATGTTGAGCCACCATACGCGCTCTATGTTGAGCCACTCACCCTCTCGCGCTCTATGTTGAGCCACTCACTCTCTCGTGCTCTATGTTGAGCCTCTCTCTCTCTCTCTCTCTCTCTCTCTCTCTCTCTCTCTCTCTCTCTCTCTCTCTCTCTCTCTCTCTCTCTCTCATGCTCTATGTTGAGCTACATTGCCTCACTCGCAGCCAGCACCCGTATAACTCCAAACTCTGTGCCCTTTGTGTTGGTGTACTTCATAGCGGTGTAGCATCTGCATGTGCATGTGGGATGTGGGCTAACCATCAGTTTTGACGTCGAGGTATTTTTGCTATCGCGGACCTCGAGTGCACTTGTGTTGGGTGAACTCTGGCGCTTGCACAGTGCTTCCATTCCTTGGGATCTGGCGTAATGCGTCACAAATTCGTCAATTTCCTCGCCTTGATGATCGGTTGCCAGCGAATACGGGCTTGCACCATCCTATGCAACAGCCGAAAAGGTACATGCACATGCACATACATACACGCACCACACACATAACTATTAAAAATTTGTACACACACACACACATACACACACACACACACACACACACACACACACACAAATATACACACACACGTGCATAGAAAAACAAGGCAATCAGTCAAAGCTGTTGCCATTCCAGCACAAGGGCGTGAAAACACAACTGCAGTGAGAAAAACTGCATTGCACTCGGTAGGAGACTGTCCTCCTTACCAGAAGCAAGGGCAATGAGCAGGGAGACATGTACACTAGCTACCGTTACATGCAGCATTGCATGTACAGTAAAACCTGGCTTTTAAGCGACCACCCAGTGGTACGAGCAAAGGCGGTCTTGAAAAGCAGGTGGTCTTTAGAACAAGTTCACATACATTCAATGGTATACGGTGCCAGGGTCGTGCACATGCTCCATTCCATGCACCGTACTATCTCTAATATAAGCACGGTCCTTTATTTTTTCAATGTACCTCCGCCCCGTGCTATTAATGGAGACGTTCCTTTATTGGAGACTGTTCCATTATTATTTCAACCTCATTTCAGAGGCATGTTGCCATGCCAAATTCATGTCAGACACACACATTTCAGGGTTTTTTTCGCCGGTACAGATAATGAATTTACACAGTGTGCTTATAATGGAGACTGAGCACTTTATTTTTTGAATGCCGCCCCAAGGTGTTCTATTATTGGAGACGTGCTATTATTGGAGACTGTGCTTATATTGGAGATAATACGGTACTCACAAAAGTGCCAGACATCGAATAATGTCTTAGATCCTTCATGCGTATATACATTAACAGGACCGTAGTTGTCCAGATGTGCAGTACACCTTTCAGTCACACGAAGCACCCACGAGTTTCCACATCTCACTGCAAGCGTATGCAGTGCACCCTGCACGGTCAATGGTGTATGCAGTGCACCCTGCACGGTCAATGGTGTATGCAGTGCACCCTGCACGGTCAATGGTGTATGCAGTGCACCCTGCACGGTCAATGGTGTATGCAGTGCACCCTGCACGGTCAATGGTGTATGCAGTGCACCCTGCACAGTCAATGGTGTATGCAGTGCACCCTGCACGGTCAATGGTGTATGCAGTGCACCCTGCACGGTCAATGGTGTACTGTAGAGGCAGAAAATTTCGTCGGTCAATAATTTCGTCCAACTCCAAAGAAAAGGAGTTCGTCCGGTTGAAAATTTCGTCCATAGATCATAAGAGTGTATAGAAACGCTGGACAAATCGATATTCGTCCTACATTTAATTTAGTCCAAAAGCTCCTTGGACGAAAAAGACGAAATTAAATTCCAGACGAATATTTCTGCTTATACAGTATGCAGTGCACCCTGCACGGTCAATGGTTACTTTCGCTGACTTCATGTACTCACTTTGCAGCCCTGTTGCAGTCAAGCATGCCAGCTATAGCGGGATTCACAGAAGCATTTTTGTGATGCGGTGCGCGATGCGACGGCCGGGAAACCGGAAAATCCCCAAATCGTACCCACCGTGCAGCTCACGCAACCGTCGCAACTGGCCCATCGCAAATTTGAGCTTGGCTAACTTTTCCGATGTGACACGCGATGCGATGTACGGTTTAGACCTTTTTTCAGCAAACCAGTTACCTCTCCGACCGAAATCAGCGCATCACAGTGAATGGAACTTTACCTGACCCTGAATCTGTGACGTCTGGAGTGCCCCAGGGTTCCATTTTAGGTCCCCTGCTCTTCCTCACATACGTTAATGATCTTCCCTATGCAATTCCCAATATTTCTTTGTTTGCGGATGATACCAGTCTCCTCACTTCCTCCTCATCTCACACCACCCTGTACCCCGAAGTCCAGACTTGCATCAACGACATTGTCCATTGGATGAAAACATGGTTCGTCAGGACAAATGTGGACAAAACAGAGCTTCTCTTTTTTCCTCCCCCCACAGGTCCGGTACCCATCTTCCACTTTCTCGACTATCCCGGCCACCCTATCTCTGTAGCACCCCGATATAAGCACCTTGGCATTGTCATAGACCCCGCCCTCTCCTGGTCTTACCTTGCTGACCATGTGTCCTCCCGAGTATGCCGATCCGTCGGTAGAATGAGCCTCTTCTCCTATTTGCCCTAACCGTTACGGGACGATAACGGGACCAGTTAATGACATGACAATGCGGTCTAACTACAATTCGAAGGAACAAAACAGTAAAAGGAGCCAGCCATCCAGAAAGCATGGAAAGGGATACTGTAAATATACAAATTTTCGGCAGCTATTTAATTTCGGCTATATTCGGCACCGACCCAAAACGCCTAAATTAAAACGCCGATGAAATCTTTCACAGCATCTGTCGCACTATCATGCCCTCTACCCCACGCCGAAAATAAATCGCCGCCGAAATGTCAAAAATCATGAAGTGCCGAAATTTTGCAGCGCCGAAATTTTGTATATTTACAGTACGGGAAAATAGAAGTGGAACATTACCGTACTGCGCAGTAGAGCGCAGGAGAACCGCGAGCGTGGGTACGTGACATATGCAACCAAAAGGGAAGTGTGAGCATGATTAAAGTACAGGGAGTTGCGATTTATGCTAATGTTCAAACTGACAGAACACAGCCAACTGACTTCTTCTGTGAACGGCATTTCGCGAGTTCGCGTGGCAAAAAAAGCAAGCTTCTGTGAATCCCGCTTGAGACAGTACTTGCGGTCACTGCATCTAGGTCAGATACAGCACTCGGTACACTAAGATTCGGTCGCTGGTCACACAGCGCAGATGGTTGCTGTTTCTGGTGCAGTTTCTATGCATAACTGCTGGTGAATAAGATTGTTGTTGAACAAATCCTTACCTGGTCTGTAGCAAACAGGTCTGCACCATGGCGTAATAGTAGCTTCAGTGCTTCCACTTGTCTGGAATGAAAAGAACAGTACAGAGACGAAGGAAGATAAGTTTCGTTGGAACAGAGGGCATGCCTATACAATTCTTTTGTGTACAGAAGGAAAATGTACTGTCCCTTCAGTTGTTTGGCATTAATCCCCGTGCTTTTATTAAGAATAATGTCTCTCTTTAGTACGTTTGATGAGTTAATGCTATTTTTCATCTTCATGCTGTGGTTGACCATTTGCGTGCACTGGTTGCACTAAACCTTTTACACTTGTAGCGTGATGTTTTATGTCCTTAATTTTTTTGCCTAACCAATTTCTGTTTTACACGAAAAAAGAGAAATAGGTCCAGCTTGGATTTGTCGTGACTCAAAGTTTCCTGCCACTGCAATCATCAGACGACTGATAACAAAACCCTAAGACTAATCCTTATGAAAAAGATCATGCGTGATACTTGGCGCTTAGACTGCCATTACTCTACGCGATCCACAAATGAAGGTCAATATCACACAGATGTTATGGATGATATGAGGGATAATGTTGGCACTGACGTATGCTAAACCAGTCATGGTTGTGATGGTTAAAGGTAATATTAGCACTGATATTTGGCAAAACCAGTGATGACTGTGCCGGGCATTGTTCTTGTGCTGCAGTTGCGACTGGCTGCTACTTGTTCTACTATGTCACGCTAGGTGCGAAGTTTTTTTAACTTAATACTGTAAAAGCCATATATATAATAACGAAGTGCTAACTCTAACGAGTTAACGAGGAGAAATCTGTCGTTAAAATAGAAATCATTACACAGAAATCGATACATATACTGTCCTATTGAGCGTTGAGAATAGGGGAGAATCGTTACCTTTAGTACACGTAAACCAGTCAATTTTGGGAAATCGTTATATTTGCGCCTCGTTAGAATAATGGCTTTTACAGTATTTGTTTCCATGGTGGCATTTTGACACTAGTTCGTTTCTTCTGTTCAGGCTCTTCGGGTTGTTGGCATTGTTCAATAGCTTCTTCTTCTTTGCCGGCAATTGCCAAACTTACTCCTTTGTAATTTCTGTTTTAGTCATTATCCTTTATTCCCCGCATGAGCCCATGATGAGAAGGGAACGAAAACGTTCGCTTCAGAAAATCTCTGTTCTTCTAGACCGGCGTCTAGACCGGGGGCGTGGATGACATATAGATGCAAGTACTACTTTAAAAGATGTTTGTTGTTTTTTGTACTTAACCAGCTACACAGGCATTTCTGCCTTCTCACCTAACCATACGGCCAGACTGTCAATAAGAGATGAAGAAGATGATGGACAGGATGTATTCTGTTTCGATGGATTGAGAAAATCAGCTCCTGCTCAAGTATGTCCACCGTCTCGACATGAAGCGCAGTCGCATCATCCATCCCACCAGTAGCCTGACCCCCCCCCCCTCCCCCCCCCCTTTTCTGTAGTACTAGAGAGGTTGCAAAGTTTCGTAGCGTACGGCGGATGAGGCAACCACAAAAATGGCCTCGGAAATCGGTTGCCAATCGGATTCGGAGGTTGCGCAAACGTTTTTCGGAGTACGGGAAACAGGTCTCGACAGTCAAAGGCATGCACGTGCTTTTTTTGTATTTTGGTATGACATGATCGGCATAGGCAGGGAATGAATTTCATGATAAGAACAAATGAGACAGTCCATAACATGTTTGTCTGAGTACTATACGCATGCAGCAGACATTCACAAAACCAGATTGCATTCAGCACTTGATGAGGGTTGAGCTACTCCAACTCTGCTTCAGGACTGGTGTCGTTGGAGAGACATGGTAGCCGAGCGAAGAATCACAAACCCCCATCTGCATGCAATCCATACCATGGTGATGGAGTATGGCTCGTTCCGTTTTTCACCGATTATCAATCCAAACAGTTTGTAGAATGGAGTTGCCGCCTTGCCCTGGCCTCCGGTAGCACTTAAAACGAGGGGACCGAAGGTTGCATGCTCCACCTTGCGAACACGCTCCTCATAGTGCCGACGCTTCTCACGCCCATGTTTTGCGTTCGAGGCGGGGATAGAGCGGATGGAGTTTGAGGGAGCATGAGGGTTGAACACCCGAATATCAAAGAAAGCATGCGCTAAGTGTAGAACAGTACACAGGTGTTGTACATTACTGCGTGCCACTACGCTGATTGCAACAAAAAGTAATTTTCGTGGTTCAGCTCTTCTTTGGATGTCGAAAGTTAGGCCACACTTTGTTTTTTCTATGTTTCTCGTCATCGCCCGCGTAGGTTTTCAGAAATTTCGGAAGAAAAAAAAGTTCATACTATGTACATGTATGTGCGCTGCACATGCTGCAGCAACTAGATGCGTCAATCAAAATCGTAAACGTTTGCAACACAGCAGCAAAGGAGCGCTCCTCGTCCGTTCTCTGCGATGAAGGCTGTCATGACGAAGCTTTCAGTCGTTCACTGCCTGAGCCTCGTGGGTCCCAGGAATACCGTAAGTCGGACGAGTTCCGTTGCAACTGGCGTCTGTGGAACGATGTGGTAGGCAGAAAATCCAAGCAATAGACGCATGGCAAGGAAAATATGAGCAGCATGGAGACAAGAGTTTGATAAGCGGACACAAGAACGTTGAAGTAACAAAATCAAAATTGTGACGAGTGGGAAACGTTTGTTGATGCGATAGCAGATAAATGTATGTTCTCTTCGCCATCTCGTAATCAAACTTTATGCTCTCATTGTTGCAGTTTGCCTGATATTCGTGGGCTGATGTGATAATGTAGTGCAATCATGTATGGGACTACATGTACATGTACATGATTGTACAATGTAGTACTGTATACATGGTATACGCAGTGTCTTGTATGAATCACGCATATGCATATACATGTACATTGTAAAATGTATACGTGGCAGTTTTCAGTAGAAATTGTTCTTGTTTTTTCCTTGGATTTTGTTTTTTTTCCGCCCGCCCGCGTACCTTTTGTTAAAATTTGCCGACGAGAAACATAGAAAAAACAAAGTGTGGCCTTAGCACTGAAAAATCATACAACTTTCGTTTGGCTAGGCCGTGACAGCCATACTTTGCGAATTTTCGTTATGCGCAACCTCTCTATTGTTTCCTGGATTTCACCTTGTACTTAGCCCTTGATGGATAATGCCGGCCGAAAACGTGGCAGAATTTCGGTACTTTATCTGGTACAGTAGGTTTCATGCATGTTTGGTATGTGGATAAAGAAATGGAGCAGAATTCAAGGAAGTGCGTACCATAAGGTTCAATAATAATCTTTGTTCCCGAAGCTATGCAAAAGACCGTTACTTTAGGAGCGTCTGGCGCTAGCCAGGGTCCACAGTGCTTTATTTCGGTGTGTGTTTGTGTGTGTGTGTGTGTGTATGTGTGTGTGTGTGTGTGTGTGTGTGTGTGTGTGTGTGTGTGTGTGTGTGTGTGTGTGTGTGTGTGTGTGTGTGTGTGTGTGTGTGTGTGTGTGTGTGTGTGTGTGTGTGTGTGTGTGTGTGTGTGGTAGGGTACGCCATGGCACGCTATCCCAAACGCGTCCCGTACCGTACCGTCAAAGGCAGCTGGCCAGCATATTCAAATAGGGCTTTCAACTGCAGGATCATAACGTGAAGCAACTTGGTAGAATGTGCATGTATGCAAAGTGTATCAAGAGAATGCATGCAGGGCGAGAGTGCGGGTTCGAATCCCATGTTATGTCTGCGTGGAAAAGAAAAAAAGGAAATAAACTAGGACCATAGCGTTATATTATAACTACTCGGTAGAACGTAGCTGGCTGGGAGTTAGACTTTTGAGTTATGCATGTATGTGTATTTGTGACCTAGAGTTTCTTTAAAAAAATTATTATAAAGCACTGCCGTGTTCAAGTAGGTGGATTCATTATTAGGTCCACCCACAGGTTCGCTCGTGCCGGATAGATTCAAGTAAGGGGATAGTGATAAGATGATGTAGAGCTAAATGATAAAAAGAATAGTTTCCAGCTATACATGTATACACTGGGTGTGACAAGGGTACAACAGGCTGCACGCAAGGCAGTGACTAATAGTCATGCTACATGTACGTGACAGTAACACTCAACAGTTCCATGCATCCGTGCATGCATTAATTCCGATTCTTTGCATTCGTTAATCTTCTGATGGTAGATGGTGTAGTCATGTAATTTCTCGAACTAGTCCTTTCATCTCACATGAGTCTATTCAATAAATACCAACCTCTCCGGGCCATCGAGAGAGAAAGAGAGGAGAGAGAGAGAGTATTCTCTCTCTCTCTCCCTCTCTCTCTCTCTCTCTCTCTCTATCCCTCTCCCTCTCCCTCTCCCTCTCCCTCTCCCTCTCCCTCTCCCTCTCCCTCTCCCTCTCCCTCTCCCTCTCTGTCTCTCTCTCTCCCTCTCTCTATCTCTTCCTCTCTCTCTTCTCTCTCCCTCCCTCCCTCCCTCTCTCTCTCTCTCTCTCTCTCTCTCTCTCTCTCTCTCTCTCTCTCTCTCTCTCTCTCTCTCTCTCTCTCTCTCTCTCTCTCTCTCTCTCTCTCTCGCCCTCTCTTTCTCTTTCTCTCTCTCTCTCTCTCTCTCTCTCTCTCTCTTTCTCTCTCTCTCTCTCTCTCTCTCTCTCTCTCTCTCTCTCTCTCTCTCCCGGGTTTATCTGTTTCACAAGGACATTTCGGTGGGCTTATACAAGAACATGGTCTTATACGCGGACACTGGCTTATGCACCCACACCAACATTGTGCTATTGAAAAGTAACAAGGAAGTGAGAAGTACAGTGCTGGCAACTGAAATCCGAACCCCTGAGCGTTGTTTGCGATGTGAGCGCACCGCTCAGGGGGTCGGATTCCAGTTGCCAGCATTGTACATTGCTGGAAATCCCTGTGCAAACAAAAAACACTCGATGATTGTGTTGAAATGCTTGTACAAAAACACCGAACATTTTCTCTCGTACTGGGCAGCTGGTGCACGCGAGTATCACATGTGCAGCGACGTAGCAGTTGGGCACTCGATGATTTCAGGTATGCATTGCAGTTGAAAATCAAGAATAAAAAAAAATTCTCTTTGGGGCACAGCCTTCGGTACCTAAAAAATGCATGATGTTACCGTGCATGCACCGGAAGTAGGCGGGCTCATAGCAACCTGGGAGAAATTTTGAATTTTTTGATGGGAGCGTGGCACGCATGTGAAACTCGCATGCACTAGCTGCCCAGACCTAGAGAACTTTCTGATCCAATCTGGGCCATCTCGCACTACTGTTGCAGTCCTTGCTGATTTGTTGTTGTGGAGAAGTTCTTCTTTCTCGTCATGTTGGGCTGTTGTTCAGCAAGTGACGCTTCGTGGCGGCTTCATTCGAGTTTCTGCGAGGGCAGGGATTATTCCCATGATTTCTCAGTGCTGGTAGAGTAGCGAAAAGGTATATGGAGGCGCTCTGTGTGTGCTTTCCTGCCACGAAGTTGGATTCGGCTAGTGCATGGTCATTGAAGAGTTCGAAATTTGAATATTTCCCCCAAGTGATTTTTAGTGGATAACTTTATTCAAGACCCCTTGTTGGCGCTTGGGGACATGTCGTACCAGACAATGGTGGTGGTCTACTCCCAATTTCAGGACGTAACCTCGCTGCTACAGGCCCTTGAAGATGGACTTTTTGATGGCCGCCATTGGACAGGCTGAATTGATCGATTTGTTCGAGGGATTCAGCAAGTCGCCAGTCGAAAGTTGGATGGGTAAACATTACTACTACCTCCGAAAAGTGAAACTTGGCGCGGTTTTTTTTACTGCGAAATATACGAAATAACTCACACTTCACAATCAAAACTAATGATTGACTCCCAAAAATACAACTTTGTATTGCTCAACAAGGACATTAGAGCCATCAGTTAGGCTGAGTCACTCTCCTCTGATTCAGAGATCGCAGTTTCTTCTGGAGAGGAATTGTCCCTGTTTTGCGACGAAAGTGCGACTAGAGCGGATTCAGTTGCAGCAAGTACCTCTGTTGTGATCGCTCTGGAAATCTCGATGTCGCTCCTCTGTGCTGTTCTTGAACCACGATGTCGAGGGTAGTAATTTACGCCACAACTATCTAGGTTGACGTGGTAAGAACTGTGCAACACCTCCACACACGCCTGGATTCCAACTTTTTTGTTGGGTATTCTCGCCAACTGTCCAAAATTGCCTGCAGCAATTCCTGGCGATTTCCCTTAGCCACCAGAGACGCATCGCTCTGGAGGCTATTGAAAGACGCCAGTATTGTTTGGCATCGACGTATGGACTCTGTGCTGGCTGAGTGACCAAGTGGAGAGAGAGAACTCCGTGGCTTTGCATTGAAAAGCGAAAGCACGACGATTCTCCTTCGCAGAATTGACTCGCGCACTGTTGTGCTGGTACACGAGACACTGGCCTGCCTCTGAGTCTGACTAAGTCTGAGCCATGTGCCGCTCACCAGCTCATCGCTTGGCTTCCTGCACCCGGTTGCAATGCATGGAGCTACAACTACAAGTAGGTCGTACCTCCGAGCCTTGTGAAATTGTGGTACCAACACAAAATCAAACAAACGCGCCAAGTTTCCCTTGTCGGAGGTAGTAGGTAACTTGGATTGGTGTGCGAACATAGTTGGTTTGGCTGCGCTGTGTTGTTGTGAGCAGCAGTGATCCCTCGTTTCGGTACCTTGTTTCAGTGCGTATTTTAGTCGATTTTTATATTTTGGCCAATATCCAAGGAAGGTCTCTGGACCAAACTGTCATAGTGGGTGAACAAGGTCCCGAAAGGAGCCAACTTTGAGCGAAATCGGGAATTTGGCCATGTCCGGTGATATTTGCTTGTTACAGACATTGACTCTTAAATGATTTTGCAGAGGCGGTGGCCTGTCAAGGGGATCAAGGGGGTCAAGGCGATGGCCTATCAACAGTCAAGGGGATCTCCTGATTCAATACAAATCATAGGATAGCGAAAAACTGGTCTAACCGACCACCCCATGGTGCAAGCAAAACGGCCGTTAAAGCCATGCAGGTAGTCTTTAGGGCAAGGTTGCATACATTCGCGGCATATCGGATCGTATACATACTTCAATGAAACATATCGACAGGTGTGGATCACTTGTCACTTGTATTGACTGCATGCCCAGCTTCCGAACCCACTTCAACCCTATGTTGCAGTAAAGCCTGCCGCCCAGGATAGCACTTTTGGCTAGTTTTGGTCGCTGTATGCTGGTCAGATATGGTACCTGGTGCACTAAAAGTCGGCCGCTCGTAACGCAACGCATGTGATCGCCATTCCCGGTGCAGTTTCTATGCAGAACTGTCCGCGCATTGAAAAACGGTCGTGCTCCTGCCATGAACAGTGTGCTAAAAGAAGGAGATGTCTGGAAATGTGTTCTGTATTTTTTCACGTGCTTTGTATTCTACAGCATCATTCAATACATTTCATTAACAAGTAGTATTTCCCAATCACACAATTATAGGCATGTACCATTGCATGAACTACTGGCAAACATGATGACTTTCAGTAGATAGTTACTCACCCGAACTCTGCTGCATCATGTGCTGGTGTTGTATCGGCATTGTCACATAGTCGTGCTAGAGCACCAGGCTCTGGGTGTGTGTCGAAGAACCAGAGCAGCAGCTGCATGTGGCCTTTGGCTGTACAACGAGTGGTGAAGTTCAGAACACGAATACCCAGACATACACACATACGCATATACACACACACACGCGCGCGCACGTGCGAGTGGCGTGCACACACAAACAAAAGCGAAAAGAAAAGAAAAACACACATGTACTTTGAAGTACACACACACACTGTGCTTGCTGTACTGTGCTTGCTTGGGATGACAGGTCACGTGAGTCTCCCCCGAAAAGGGGAGAAAGATTCAAAAGGAATCTCAGAAAGAGGACTCAATTGCCTATTGAACCTCCCACCGGCCGACACCCCCTGATATCCTCAAACTCTGGGTGGATTCGGAAATGATCGCGCTTATGGGCTCACCACACGGTGCGGAAAAGGGATTGACGGCATCAAGGTATCCGTCCCAGGATCCAACTGCATTCACACCTGTCCCCAGTCAAGGTAAGACTTGCTACTACAGTGCGTTTCATAATAGTTTGCAATCCTGGAGATCGCCCGGGGAGTTTGCCGTATTACCGTATCAGCTGCCTGGAAAAACTCGCTGTGAACTCAAAGATATATTCTGCGCAAAATCATGAAAGATGAATAGCTCACTCATGTACGTACATCTGGGACATGCTGCTTGATACACTTGGAAAGATGTTGAAGGGTCCTACCAACATACCGACTACCACACTGTCGGCATTCAAAGTTGCATATGAGATGACTCAATTGGTGGGCTGGTAGGACGTCCTTCAACATCGTGAGCAAACATATCAGGGTGAACACTTGTAACCACACTGGCCATAGAATTGGTCTTGTCTACTAATGATTTTACCACACGGCCAACTGTGTGGCCCTTTCCAGGTCAAGCATAAAAATACCCGGCAAGGAAGTGGTACGATTTGTTGTTTCTTAACAACCGGCGTAGTTGTTAAATATCGGTCTAGAAGCTGCTGAGAGTAACCATTTTTGGTAAACACAACTAGTAGGAAATTCGAGTTTTGGCTGCAGCTAAGGTGGTGAACAAATACGTTGGGCTCTCTGCACAAGGTTACGTACCAAGTTGACTTTATACTGCGAAGAACAAAATGAATCGTACTTGGTCCGCGTCATCAATATTGTCGCTTATCTTTCAGCTTGGTTTTTATGTCGCCAATGCTCCCTTGTCTGCTCGTTTCCTGTCACTTTGGTTGTTAAGTTAGTTTACTACTACTTGAAAGGTCCAGCCAGATTATGAGTGGATTGTCGAGAACAACCCGTGGGTGGTTCTGATTGATACCACACCGCATCAATCAGCATGGGAAGAGAGCGGGGAGAGAAGAAAATCGAGACATTGCTGAGAGACAACGACTATCCAGAACACGCTATTCATGCAGCCAAGGACCATGCAAGCACACCAAGATCACCGACTAGATAATGACAACAATCGAACACATCCATCATCAAACTGCCCTTTATCCGTGATTGCTTCGTTTGTACGGTCAGGTCATTTAGTAAGAATATGTGTGAACAGCCATCAAAAACAGGAACAAACCCATCCACGGCTCTTTCTCTTGCTAGCTGTGCTGCTGCGTGCATCCAACTGTTTTGCAATTTCTTGGTGAGATTTGAAATTTCTAAAGTTCCGCAGTCGTAGGAGATCCTGAGCCGTCACCATGAGCTCCGCGCCATCACTTTCCGATCTCCGCCAACTCAAAGTCGACGGAGCTTTCTTGCTCAGGCAATTTTAGAGCCCAGGTGAGCCGTCTTCATGAGCATTTGTCGGCCCAGGCAAGAAACCAAGCTTCTACGAGCCAGGTCGCAAAAAAGACCACGCGTCGGCGGGCTAGTCCTGCGTCAGCCCCGGTCACTCAAAGCCCCGCGGCCCCGACCCAGCCTGGCTCGTCGCCCGCGTTCACGTCGCAACAATCTGCAGAGATCTTCCGGGTCGTGCAAGATGCAGTGGCGTCCTGCATGACGTCATTGACAACATCGATGGGTCTGCAACCGGTGATACCTCCACATGCACAGCCAACAGTAGCAGCAGCAACAGCAGCACAGCGGGCTGGTCCAGTCTCTGTTGATGTTGTGGTGCCTGAGCCTGAATATGTCCAGCCTTCACTGGCTTCAGCACTAAGGCCAGACCAGGAGAGTCTCTTCCTGGACGGCGAATTTGCTCGCCCCGGAGCGTCCACCATTCATCCCATTGCCTGCCCTCAGCGACCATCTCACGGACAAGATTATCAAACGTGAGTACGTTGATTTTGGTAGGGTACTGGGAGAGCTGGCTTTTGATACGAGCATGGGTCTGGACGGTGGGTTCACCCTGCAGGGGACGGGGGACCACATCACCCTTGTGCCATCTACCATGTCGTCGTCATCCCGTCTAAAGAAAGTTGTAGACTTGACATCGTGGTTGGAGGCTTTCTCAGCCTTCGCCCAAGTAGCCCTCCACCACGACCCCGGCAGAGGTCCGGAATTATTCAAGTATCAAAGCACAATCGTGAAAGCGGCCGCACGCTATACATTCGGTGCGTGGTCCGGCTTCAACATGTCGTTCTGTGCAAGAGCTGCACGCAGCAAATCTAGCCTTGCCACCTCAGACCCAGAACTCTGGTCGGAGTGGTTTACAAACTCCACCCTGCCTCTCTGCCGTCACTGCAACCGGCAAGGTCACTTAGCAGTTCGCTGCCCCCGTGCCCGTAGCCTAGCTTCACTGTCTGAAGGGCCCACAGCCAAACGCCCCTTTCCGGCACAGCGGTCAGGGGCTACCGCTCAGCCAAACGCCCCAGCTATCTGCCGCGACTACAACCAAGGCTGCTGCCAACGCGCAGCCTGTCGCTACGGCCACCAGTGCAGCACATGCTTTGGCAGGCACCCCGCCAAGTCATGCCCAGGAAAGCCAGCCGCCACCAGCCGCGACCAATATCTCGCTTGGAGACTCGGTCACTCCAGTCACTCACCAGTAACTCTACACTCACCCACGACAATAGCACTCCTACACTCTACCCGGCTGCTCACATATCTCCTACACGCACCCTCGCTCACGAGCCAATCCGTTTGCACACGCCTGTAACCCCCATTAACGTTTCGTACCTGCATGACGCTTTGTGTAAGCATCCTGATCCGGCTTTTGCCTCATTCATAATACATTCTTTGTCTTATGGGTTCGATGTTGGGTTTGCTGGTCTCCGTACCTTCCGAGTCTCTCGTAATCTCAAATCAGCGATTGAGCACCCTGACATTGTCGATGCTGCCATCGGTCGTGAAATTGCCGCAGGTCGAATGGCCGGTCCCTACCAAGAGCCTTCCTTCCCACTTACACAGGTCTCCGGTTTGGGTGTGGTTCCCAAGAAGTCACGGTCGGTGCAAAAATGGCGCTTGATTATGCATCTGTCAGCACAACAGGGCCACTCAGTGAACGATGGTATCCCTGTTGACAAATTCTCTGTACAGTACTGCTCGGTCGACGGCGGTGTAAATCTCGCACGGTCCCTCGGCCGTGGCTGCCATCTGTGGAAGGTCGACCTCCAAGACGCATTTCGCATTTGTCCACTACGGAAAGAGGACTGGAACTATTATGCCTGTTCTGGCGCAGGCAATATTACGTAGACAAATGCCTACCCTTCGGCCTTCGCTCATCACCGTCGCTGTTTAACAAAGTCGCAGATGCCCTCCACACGGTGACTTCATGTGCACCAACTAATGACATGGCGTCCTTTCATGCGGTTTACCGCACGGATTTATGAAGTCGGACATATTCCGATTTATTTGCATCAATCGCACAAAATTAGGTACATTTCTCTTGTAAACCCTGTCAGTTTGAGAATTTAGACAAACACCGAACAAATTTTAGCCGCGACGAGGATCGGGAGGAATCCATCATAATTATTTACATAGCTACTACCATCACGTCGACCGAGTGAAGATCGAAATGATAATGGAGTGGAGAGAAGAAGACCTGAACTAGAGTGCTTGAGAGACTATGTAGTGTCACATGAGAATTGCTTCGTTAGGAAAGCTCTCCTTTTGAATGGAGAAGCCCAACGTCGCTGATTTGCATCGCCGTTTTCAAGCGCTGATCTGCAGTAGGAATGTTTTTGTAAATTATTCTTAGTTGTGGACGTGGATGGATTCAGCGCTCTGTTCTCTCAGCAAGCCTACTCAGTCCAACACGAAGGACTTCCATGAGCGAAACAACGTGCTCCTCGAGCAAGTGCAGCTCGGGGTAATATGGCCAATGCCACGGGAGACCACCTCGTGCTTGCATAAGGCCAAGAATTGATGGCAAGAAATCTTTGATGAGCGCCTTCGACTTCAAGGACGCAATGTATCACCTCAGCAGTAGCTGCAGCGCTCTTGCTGAAAATATCACTGCAAGCATGCACTAGGCATGATTTTGTGAAGAGCTACTTGTACTAGCGATT
This sequence comes from Sycon ciliatum, assembly GCF_964019385.1. Lineage (NCBI taxonomy): Eukaryota > Metazoa > Porifera > Calcarea > Leucosolenida > Sycettidae > Sycon > Sycon ciliatum. Next base: position 51,157,433 of record NC_088643.1, read on the forward strand.
GGAGATTTGGTGTTGGCTTTCAGGGCTGGGCATATCTGCTCCATCATGGTAGCTGGTGCGTTTGTCAAGGCAGTGCAGTTTCTGCTGCTGTTTCACAAGCCATATGCGCATATGCGCAGTGAGTAGGAATTTGTTGTATGATAGCTGAGGATCACCAGCCTTCATGGACAAACCTATATTGGGACTGGTTGCTGAACAGTGCACACCTAAATCTCTCAGCAAGTTCTCTTGCTCAGCTGGTGACGAACACTATATACCCGCTGCTTCGGGCTTGCAGCCCCGTCTCCCGACCGTAGACCGATCGAAAGGCTGTCACGGTCCTGTGACCATCGGCGTACAGTTGACGCTGATGGGGCATCGGATAAAGTGCTGGCGTCAGTAATTCTCTGGTATACCTGGAATCTACATCTACAGCTGGTTTCGACTTCCAGCCATCCTTCGTTAGTTATGCTTGTGACTATCAAGCCAGCAAGTCGATCAGCAGCATCGCCTCGCATCTTTGATGGTGAGGCCTGCAAAACGTCACCGACCAGTGACGATGCTCAAATAGGGCACCCTACCAGAGCTGGCGCAATGTATGGTGCAGTCTTTCATGAATCCATAAACTATGCCGTTTGGCTGCTGTAGCTCTGACGCTTGCGTGTGTGCCTTACATTAAGGGCAGCGGGCCGTCTGCTCTAGCCATTTGCCAATGCATGCACGGCTGAACGTCTACCAGCAAGCTGCAAACACTTCTCTCCCTACCTGTGACACTGTGACATAGTGGACATTGTGCGTGTGTTATTGCCTTCCTATCTGAACTGTTCTGGATGCAGAGATTTACCCACTAAGCCCTAGAGAAATATGAATAAATACTATACTACTACTACTATTACTAAACTTGGTATGCGGGTGTGACGTGCTGCTGCTCATCAGATTCGGTCCATGCGACGCTCGTGTTTTTAGTTTTGTTATTTTGTCTTCCTTTTTTGAATTCGTAAACCGAACAGACTAAACTATCCAGTGATCAGGTACTGGTGCGGTGGGGCGAGGTTTTGTTGGTGATGCTGCTGTCAGTGGTGGCGGCGTGCATGTGCTCGTGCTTGCGGGCGATGGCCCGCGTTTTCTCCCTTGCCGCAAGTTTGTCTTGCGTTTGTGTTTTGCATTTGGACTTCCTGCCAGGCTTGGAAGACTTGCATTTCAAACAGTTTGTCCCACTGTGTGGCTCCCAGTCTTTGAGCGATGTACATCCACCTCTGGAGCTCCAGAGAATGTTGGGCCCCTGGCAGTAGCAGTGCATTCCATGGCCAATTTGCAAGTGTGGCAAAAAAGTTCAGGATGTATTTGATTTCATCCACATTGAGATGAAACACTGCCAAAATGGATTGAGTATGATCTGCCACACGATACTTCGTCCGTCCACTCCTTGACGCGAATTTCTCCCCTCCAATACGACAACACGATGACAGGAAGCTAACATGAGCCTCCATTTCTGAACAAAATAACGTCTCTAACATGGCCACGAAAAGCTACAGTGATGCACGTCAAGCTTAGGAATACACGAAATTGAAAGGCTAGGACATCGAGGTATACTAGAAAATTGTCTGCGAGGCGGATAATATTCGCTGACGAGGTTGGTGAGCCCTTGAAATCGAGCGACGATCCAAAAATAATTGCACCCACGTCGAGAAAGAAACCATGCGTAGCGCGTGGGTAACCCAAGAAGATCGCTCGAGCGGCGGCACAGTCGAAGGCAAGGCCAGTCCAAGCTCTAAACTCTATCGAATGACCTGGCAAACACCCGTGGTTTCGGTTGACCTTGCCCGTTTGAGATGGAAGTCGAGCGAAATTGCAAACATACGACTAGGCCAGGTCGCGTAAAAAATGAAAAAGATTAAAATTTGGCCGCCATATTGAATGAACGCGCGTCGCATGCATGGGACAGCCGTGTCCAGTGGGTCATGTTGCACAACTTTGATGTAGCTCCAGTCATCCACTACTTAGACGACTACCTTGGCGGAGCGACGGACTCTATCGGCGCGCAGCACCAGCTTGACCGTGCCCTGGTAGCCTGCCACGACTTGGGCTTCCCGGTCAATCCGAAAAAGGTGGAAGGCCCTAGTACAACCCTGACATTCCTCGGTGTCATGCTGGACACAGAGCGCTTCGAATCCGCCTCCCATCCGACAAGTTAGAAGACCTTCTCACTGCCCTCAGGGCTTGGCAACATACCCGCCCTACCGCCCGCAAGTCTGAATTGTTGTCTCTGATAGGCCACCTCAGCTTTGCCTGCAAGGCGGTCCCTGCGGGCCGCATGTTTCTGCGCCGCCTCATTGATCTCAGCACGACTGTCCCGAATCCAAATAATTATATCAGAATCACAGAAGACGCCAGAGCAGACATCCAGTGGTGGCTTGACTTCCTCCCTGCCTGGAATGGCGTCGCCTTCTTCCTGGAACCCACGTGGTCAGCCGCCGCTGATATGGACCTCTACACGGATTCATCCAGATTCATCGGCTATGGTGCTTTCTTCGCCGGCCAGTGGCTCCAACACCGGTAGCAGAGGCACCAATCCCAGAGATCCATCACGTGGATGGAGCTCTTTGCCATCGTGGCCACAGCATCCACATGGGCACCGCAGCTGCATCTGAAGCGCATCCGCTTCCACTGCGACAACCGTAGCGTATGCGACATCTGGCTCCGCTCAGGCACAAAGTGCCCCGACTTAATGGCGCTTGTACGCACTTTGTTTGCCATTGCTGCCCGACACAACTTTCACGTCATAGTCTCCCACATCCCCGGCACTGACAATGCGATTGGCTGACTCTCTGTCTCGGTTTCAGATGGCCCGATTTCGCCGACTGGCACCCACAGCAGAAGAAACGCCATCTTCGGTGCCCGAGAGCACCTACTCCCTCTGATGTTGGAGGGTCAGACCTACGAGTAGCTAGGCCTGTCAGCGTCCATACGTGCCACATACGCGACAGCCTGGAAACGACTGCACCAATTCGGCAAACTGGTCGGCACCAAGGTGATTACAGACACCATCATGCTGGCGTTTGTAGCCTACCTGGTACGTCAACGTGCCGCGTCAACCGTCCGCTTGTATATGTCGGCGATCCGGGCAATTGCCAAAGAAAACGGCAAAGATCTCTCTTCGCGAAGAGTGGACCTCGCAGTTCAAGGAGTGGCACGTGCACAGGCCAACCGAACTAAAAACGCCAGTAAGCCAATCCTCCTGCCCCACACGGCAGCTATGCGCAATGCCCTGATACGGTCTAACCTCAACGCTACCGACCGAGCCATGGTATGGGCAGCTATTTGCATGGGCTTCTTCGCCTGTCTCCGGGCAAGTGAATACACTTCCATAACCGCCACAACCATGTCAGACGGTGGCCTCCGAACAAATGACCTCTCCATCACGCCGCAGGCAATACAGGTCACAATCAAGAAGTCCAAGACCGACCAACTCGGCAAGGGTCACTCCGTCCGGCTCACAACCACCAACTCAACGGTTTGCCCGGTCAGAGCCATGCATACCTATCTCTCCAGACGCCCCAACCTGCCCAATAGACCACTGTTCGTTGACAGCTGTGGCAAGTTCCTAACTGCACAAAGACTCACACGTCTAATCCGTCAGCTCCTGAGCAGCGCAGGGTACCCACCGATCCAGTATTCACTGCACGGCCTCAGAGCCGGAGCCGCAACCACAGGAGCATTGAGCGGCTTCACCGAATCCGAGATCATGAAACTCGGCAGATGGCGAAGTGCCTGCTACAAGAACTATGTCCGCTGTGGAAAGTAACTCTTCACCGTCCGACAGCCACACCCACATACACGCACCCGCATACACATACACGCGCACGCACACACCCCCACGCATGCACACACACACATGCATGCACCCGTACGCGTACCCGCAGTCTGACACCGCGCAAGCATACATGCAGGTACACACACTGCGCACACGCTGGAACGCCCATTCGCGGACGTATGCACTCACATTCTAGCACTGACTGTGCACGCACGCCTCTGATACTTATGGTGTTGTCTGCACCACTCAGCTGCTGTGCTCATGCTCCCACCTATGGCATCATGCCACCCATTGCTTTTGCCGACTACATGCGATTCAAACCCTTATCAGTGTTACTAAGGGAAAACGAACATACGAATGGCACACATTTGAACTACGTACATGTAGCTGAAGCGCTTGAATACCACACTAAGGTCATTCGGCTGACCAACGCAGAATTTGGGGGCATTCGGCGGCTTGGTCCGATTCCTAGCTTGTTGGTAACCGGCTTGAGATTTCCAAGGTTGCTATGACAACGTGCAGTCATGCGCAGGGCCACCCAACATGCATTCGGGGGCCCAGGAAAGACAGAAACGCGTTGCTAGGCAACAGCAAAAGCGCTCGGCGAGTATCACGCTACTCATGCAGCGCGCACGTTGGCGTAGGGTATCACGCTGCCTTTGTGCTGTGGGGTACCACATTGCCCCTCGCTGGAATCAGACCCGTGCCCCGGATACCTTGCGCTGGCCTCCTGACGGCCAAACTCAACCAACTTGTGCGCTGTGACTGGGGTTGTGCATGTATTAGCAACATAATGTGGCCCAGGTCGGCAGACTTTCAATTAGCCAAGCGAGCTACTCAGGCCAGGGTGCATCACTATTCGCAGCACTTATCGTCCATGCAGCAGTCGGGTTAATATCGCCATCATTGTCCCATCCTGAATGTTCGAAGGAGGTGTACTACGATGTATCAGAAAAGGAGAGGACGAGGTCGACCTGTTGGCTGTCGTGTGTGTGATGCTGGTGTGCAGAGTGGTCAGTGTTTGTTTTAGGATGTCATCTACTCCATGTTATGTTCGATTTGTCCCAAGGAGTGCGTTGGAGAGACAAAGAGAACTACCAGGAAGAGGTTTGAGGAGCACTGCAGAGATTGCTGGACAGTGGACACAGCGTGAAACTTGATGTTTGCTGATGTTGTGCTGGACTGTGGTATTTCACACAGTACTCTTCTGTCTGTCTGTGTGCTAACTGCTTTGGCCGTACTCAGCAAAAGTTTATCTGCATCTTCGTCCTCACACATATGGTTCCAGCTACACTGCATGCATTATTTTCCAGGTCACATTAATTAACACATTGACATACCCCCCCCCCCCCCCCAAAACACACACACACACACAGCTGTAGGTTGATTGTGATTCTTACAGTGCTCTGCGTGGCTTACCTGCAGCAACGTGAACTGGTGTAGCACCATCGTTGGTCCGTTCTGCAATGCCATGGGTTCCTATCTTCCCAATCAGCCACTGAGGAGGTTGACATCGACAGACATGCACACACACATTCGCACAATCAAACGTATTATGAGATTATTCATTAGGTAAAGTACTACACGTATTACCTAAGGCAGCAACTGCTACCTCAGAATGTGCCTGTTGCGTGACTCTGGAGTATATAGGTGGTCAATCAGAAATGCATACAGCAGTATGTATGCAACACAATTATTGTCGCTCATGCCGGATACTTTGGACTAAGCCCGAGCACAGCAATATGCCGTATTTCCCGGGGTGTTAGCCGCACATTTTTTAAATGCGTATATAAAAAGTTGAAAATTGCCCCTGCGGGTTTTTAGACATCGAATACTCCACGTGTACCGACCCGCGTCCCATGCATATATGGCATGTATTATGTCATTCGACTGCGTTCCCTGCTCTGCTTTCGACCCTTGCACCCGCACCGCAGTGCACAGTATCTATGATTGCTTCAACTGCCATACTGAGAACGTGTCTCATCATACGCGATCACGACATGATCGGCAAGGGATCACAACACTTACCGTGCAAGGCCGTTCAGTCAGTGGTATCGTAGATCCATATACCCAACATATACGGATAGATACGACACGACTATCGATCCTCGCTCACTTTGCATAAAAGTAGGAACTTCAGTGCTGAAATTTGTCAGTTCTGAGTGAAGAACAAAGCAAGACAAGCTTGCTAGAACTAGAGTTGTTCTCTGCTAGTTGTGCGCTTCGACTCTCAGGATGCCGAAGCAACGCAGCTACTCTGCCAAGAAAAATATGTCGCGATTATAATAATTTGCTGAGCAACATGGAAATCGTTCAGCTGCTGGAAAGCTAAGCGTGAATGAATCCTTGACTAGGCAATGGCGGACACAAAAGATGAACTGTCCAAGCTGAAGAAGGAAACACGCTTTCATGCCACCATGGGAAGACGGTATAATGGCCTGAACTTGAGACGCTGCTTTTTGACTGGATCCACAAGGACTGTCAGGATTGCCATGCCCTGAACAGCACCACGATATGGCTGAAGGCATGAGCCTTCGCCAAAGAAATAAAATTGAGCGGATTTTGTGCAACGACCAGCTGGTGTTATCGATTTATGAAGCGGCATGGTCTTGTCATCCGTGCAAAGACTTATCTCTGCGAACACCTCCCGGATGATTTCGAGAACAAAATCCTGCAGTTCCAGCGGATGGTGATATAGTAGCATGAGCGGTAGCAATATCGACTATCACAGATCGGCAACATGGACGTGATTCCCATGAACTTCGACATGCCACTGAGTCGGAGAGGAAATTGTGCGGGAGCAAAATCAGTGGGAATCACCACCAGCGTTCATGAAAAAGATCACTTCACAGTCGTTCTGGCATGTTTTGCAGATGGTACCAAGCTGAAGCCGATAAGTACAGAAGGGGGGGGGGGGGAGCTTTGCGAAAACGAAAAAAAGCCTCCCCCTTCTGGACTTATCTTTGATATTTCTGAGTTACCCAAGCTGGGCGGTGTGCTGCCTTGTTGCTTTGAATTGTAGTTAGACCGCTTTGTCAAGTATTTTACTGGTCTCGTCATCGTCCAGTAACAATCGACATTCTTTATTCCCGTGGGACTGTAGCATGTGCTCATTTTCGTTGCGCTTACCTTCCCCTCTTTGGTCTCTCCTTAACCTTGAACCTTCCGGGTTGGAAGGCTGTTGGTTAGCGCTACGGAGATATGTTGAAGCTAGTTATCAGGCCGTCGAATGTCTCAGTACTCTGTCAGTTTTGTGCCTAGTTGTTGCACTTTCTGACTGTATATAGTATCTGGTTACAGTGATGGAGAGTTACTCTAAAAGTTACTCGTATCCATATGTACTTTTCCTTTCTACATTTATGGTTGGCTCAACATCCGAGTTTCAAATTAAACTATATTAAATTAATGTATGATTATTGTTGAAGTGGAAAGTTGAGTTCGGGTAGTCAATTGTTCACATTCTGAGGTACCACTTATACTCTGAATACCAAAAAAAAGCAATTTTGGGCCCCGGAAAGGGGGGGGGGCGGCTTAGACTTGGTGTGGCGAACACCCCCGTAAAATACGATACTGCAAGATGTAGCGCATGCACCGCTCCCCTACCTGTACAGTCTCCAAGTGACCGAATTGAGTGGCGGCATGCACAGCTGTCATGCCATCGTTGGCGCGGATCCTCGGATCACCTGGGCATTCAGTCACCAGGTACTGAAGAGCAACTAGCCGACCTTCCTGTGCTGCAAAGTAGACTGGTGTGGCGCCTAGACAGACATACGGGAAAAGAGAATTTGAGGCAACATCCATGGTTTAAGTTGTCGCAGTCGAAAATGGAGGTCAAAAGTAAAATACAGCTCGAAGTCAGCAAGAAGGTCAAGGCAGAAGACAACCGGTCTGAGAAGGATACCTACACATGTACTGCATAACTGCATCAGTGTTCTAGGAAAATTGGGCTTGACAATGTACACTGGACGAGTATTAGTTTCTGCAAGTCCTGTACAGTTGTTTTTTTACTGAAGTGGAAGCAAATTTTTGAGCTCCGCAGTTTTTCAGTCTCTGGCAGCCCGTCGGCATGGCCAGGAGAACCACTAGCAGCATTAGTTAGTTAGTATCATGTAGTAGGACTGACCTACCTCTGGCGGCCATGCCGCCAGCTACAAAGGCCGCCCTCAAGGGGCTCTCAGAGGTAGAGACAACACTGTTGTGCTCCCTCCCGGGTATCGAGTCGTCTGTGATTGAGGTTATCAAGACCCTGGCGAACTTAGCGTCCGAGTCGGCCGATCGCGAGGATCACCTCAACAAAAGAATCAATGACCTGTCGCGGCAAGTGTCAGGCCTGACTCAGGAAGTTGTCTCCCTCAAGGAAGCCGCGATTGCCAAGGCAAGTGTTCTCCCAAATATTCAAGCTCAGCAGAGCCAGCGTACGTAGCGTGGATCTACGAAATCGTCAAGAAATCGTACCCATACCCGCACAGGCCAGGCTGCTGCGTGCACTGCTAGTACGGGTGAGCCCCGTAGCGTGGGTGACACTGGCAGTGACCCTGAGGCGTCCAGTGAGGAAGACAGTAATTCTGAGATCATTGGCATTGAGGGCCCCTACAGCAGGAGCGCTAAACATTGCTCCAAGCCAGTCCTGGAGGTCTTAGACGACGGCAGCTGGCAACTGGTGTCAGGAGAGCCTCCCAAGTCCAGGAGGGCAGTTTTGTATGTATGCAATTTAAGCTCAACCTGCACTGAGGAGGGACTGAAATGCTTCACCCGGCAGCGTGCAGTTGCAGCAGGGGGTGCGGCAACGGTGCACACTTGCAGCCTCCACACCACGGAGGCAGGAAGAGTGTCTGCCCACCTAACTGTGGACGCTAAGGACCTCAGCCTAGTCACAACTGAGAATTTCTGCCCAAGGCCCCTGTCCGCGAGGCCATGGCGATTTAAGGAACGCACTGAGCAGCAATCCAAATGATGCCCCCAAGCCTAATGCTCCTGCTCACAAATGCCTTCGGACTGCAATCCAAACTTGGTGAGTTCCAGCACACCCTAGACCAAGTCCAACCTGATATCGGCATCATCACAGAAACCAAGCTCACCCCAGAAAGTACTACGCAAGCAGAGCTGACGGTCCCTGGCTATTTCTCACCCTTGCGGCGTGACAGGACTCGCCATGGTGGTGGTGTGGCAGTCTGGGTTAAGACTTCCCTCGCTATGCGGGAGCTGGAAACAATCGACGTGCTTGATCAGGAGCTCATCTGGCAAAGCGTCAAGTTGTGCAACGGCCAGTCTGTGGTCATATGTGCAGCTTACCGCCCTGGAACGTGCTCAGACACGGACATCACCGTCTTTGACGCCATATCTGCAGGCCTCGAGTCGACAGCGTGTCAAAATTCGCCTGTGATTCTAGCTGGTGACTTTAATGTGCACAACCAAGACTGGCTCCACAGCAGTCAAACGACACGTGCAGGCGAATATGCAGAGGACATGTGCCACATGTATGGTTTTGAGCAGCTCGTCCATGAGCCAACCCGTGGTCGCAACACCTTGGACCTCGTGATGTCAGATTTACCAGGCAGAATCGTCACGCCTCTGCATCCACCCCTTGGCAAATCCGATCATGCAGTGATAGTTGCACATTTTGATGTGGCACCAACCCCAGACCGTCCGACGAAGCGCACAGTATGGCGGTACCAGCAAGCCGACTGGCCCCACCTACGCGCCTTCCTGCGCGACTCAGACTGGTCCTTCCTTGCTACTGATGACGCTGACACCTCATGTGACAAACTCACCAGGAAAGTCACAGAGGCAATGAAACGATTCATACCATCCAAAGTGCTGAAGCAACGAGCCAGCAACCCAATCTGGTGGTCTCCTGACTGCCAAGCATGTGTTGACAGAAAACAACAGGCGTGGAGGCGCCATCGAGCCTCCCCAGATGATGCTGCACTTCTTTCAATCTTCAAGGAGGCAGCAACTGCCGCAGTCGCCACTCTGCATCGAGCAAAGATGGCCCACATTGCGACAGTAAGGCACAAGATCAGCGCTGGAGGTCTCTCCAGCCGAGAGTGGTGGACTACGATCAAACGTGCTGGTGGCCATGGCAGCCGCTCCTCGGAGATCCCGACCTTGACCCAGGCCAACAGTGTTGAAGTCAGGCAGAGTGCAGCGAAAGCTGAGGCTTTTGCAAAGTTCTTCTCGTCAAAGTGCAGTTTGGGTATGGATGACTTGCAGGCAGACGCGCTCCCACCAGTTCGTCGCCGCTCAGATGCGCAGCTCCACACAGTGCACTTCCGACCTTGTGATGCAGGCTATCGTCAACCGTGCCCTCAGGAAATTCCTTGAGTCAAACAATATCCTGTCCCAGAGCCAGTATGGGTTCCGCAGTAGACTTGGCACCCAGGATATCCTCGCCCTATTGAATTCGCAGTGGGGCAGGGTGGCCGCAAGCGGTGGTGCAGTAAGGGTGATCGCAGTGGATGTGGCTGGTGCGTTTGACCGTGTCTCGCACACCGGAGTGCTTCACAAGGCAGTGTGCTATGGCGTAGCTGGTCACCTGCTTGGCTGGCTCCGCGACTACCTGAGCAACCGGAACCGTAGGCTAACCGCAGCTGTTGGTGGGGAGCTATCTCAGCCCTCCCCGGTGAGAGCTGGCGTCCCCCAGGGCAGCATCCTGGGACCGACTCTGTTCATCCTGTACACAAATGACGCCGAGGACCATCTCCCTCCTGGAATGGACCTCGCTGCATATGCCGACGACACTATGCTCTTCAACTTCATCACCTCAAGAGTGTCCATACCTGGCAGCTCTGCTATCATGCAACAGGGTGTGGATGCACTGTCTCGCTGGGGTGTGGAGTGGAAAATCAAGTTTGAGCCCTCCAAGACCCAAGCCATGACAATCGCACATCATCGCCAGCCTTGGCAGCTCCCGGGAACCACTTTCGACGCTACGCCAGCCAGCGAAGCAGGCCACCTGAAGCTCCTGGGGGTCACCTTTGACTCCCAGCTGACATATGCGCAGCACATCCGTACGATCCGCTCCAGAGCACAGCAACGCCTAGGCTTCCTGCGGAAGGCCTCTGCTATCCTAGAGCCCCCTGGCCGACTCCGAGCCTACAATGGGTTTGTCCGCCCTGTGCTGGAGTACTGTCCCCTGGTCTGGCTTGGTGCGTCACCCTCACACTTGGCCAAGCTAGACCAGATCCAGTGGCGAGCCATCCACATCATTGGATCGGGCTCCTGGCTCCCTAGTCTATCTCTGCGGCGGACAGTGGCCTCGCTTGCATACTTGTACAAGCTATTCTGCCTGGATGCGGACAGCCCGCTAAAGAAGATCCTCCCCCCTGGTGCCCAACGTCGACCTCAGGACATACAGCCCACCTGCGTGTCTGCTCAGCCTACGCACCCACACCAGCTATCGACTAACCTGCCAGCACGGACCCGAAACAGCTGTCTTCGCGCATTTCCTGCCAGCGCTGTGCAGACATGGAATGCTCTGCCCCCAAAGCATACTGCTGAGACCCCCACACCTGGAGGGCCTGCAAGCCTTTAAGTGCCGTGTCCACCGTCACCTCCAGCTGCACCACTGGAGCTGGGCGACTGAGAGCCTCTAGCAGACCTCTCACACCTACCTCAGCCGTAGTGCACACACCGCGTCTGAGACAGTGTCTTTTTTCGCTAGCTTATATACTCTCCCTCGCTCTATGTTGCGGCACAGTAGCTCCCTTGTTCATGTAATAGCTGGCCTACTGGAACAATTATGACTTTGCTGGCCAAATAGCTGAGGCTGCAGTCACCTCACCAATCATCTCATATTTTCAATGTTCCTTTTATTTTACTTTAACAATTTCGCAACCTCTCTCTCCCTCCCTCCCTCTTTCTCTCTCTCTCTCTCTCTCTCTCTCTCTCTCTCTCTCTCTCTCTCTCTCTCTCTCTCTCTCTCTCTCTCTCTCGCTCTCTCTCGCTCTCTCCCCCGCTCTCTCTCTCTCTCGCTCTCTCTCCCGCTCTCTCTCTCTCTCTCTCTCTCGCTCTCTCGCTCTCCCTCCCCCACCCACTCTTGGTGCGTCTAGGTGGCCATGAAGTCGAGACCCTAGGTCGGCGGAGCTCCCTAAACCTCACCACCACTGCCACGATTCAGGTTGTGCGTACTTCCCCTAGCTGCATCTCATGTTTGGCATTTAAGTGGTCTTTGTAAAAAATAAATTTAAAAATTTAAAAAACATGTATACCTAATGACTGGTGCACTGTGAAAGTACAACTTCTCACTGGGCCCTGTTGCCTTGTAGGGGCATGCCTGCGGTTTCGCAGTATCATTAAAAATCCCATCAGAGACACCGCCTATGTCACTCTATTTTAGTGATGATAAGATGTTTTTTTTGCTTTTTTTTTTTTACTAAGTACACAGCCTTCTCATCAGAAGGGGAGAAGACAAGAGAATATACAATAACAAAACAGCAGTGAGAGTAGGGGCTGCAAAGCAAGCCTGTGCTGGTGAGGCAAGCCTACAACACCGACATATGGTCTCGGCGTTAACGTGGGCTTGTGCACCATAGCCTAAAAGATATGGGTGATTTAGTGCGATAAAAGACAAGAGAAGGTGAGGTAGAGTGGTTGAGAAGAGAGAGAGAGAGAGAGAGAGAGAGAGAGAGAGAGAGAGAGAGAGAGAGAGAGAGAGAGAGAGAGAGAGAGAGAGAGAGAGAGAGAGAGAGAGAGAGAGAGAGAGAGAGAGAGAGAGAGAGAGAGAGAGAGAGAGAGAGAGAAAGAGAGAGAGAGAGAGAGAGAGAGAGAGAGAGAGAGAGAGAGAGAGAGAGAGAGAGAGAGAGAGTGAGAGAGAGAAAGAGAGAGAGAGAGAGTGAGAGAGAGTGAGTGAGAGAGAGAGAAGAGAGAGAGAGAGAGAGAGAGAGAGAGAGAGAGAGAGAGAGAGAGAGAGAGAGAGAGAGAGAGAGAGAGAGAGAGAGAGAGAGAGAGAGAGAGAGAGAGAGAGAGAGAGAGAGAGAGAGAGAGAGAGAGAGAGAGAGAGAGAGAGAGGAGAGAGAGAGGGAGAGGGAGAGGCAGAGGCAGAGGCAGAGGCAGAGGCAGAGGCAGAGGCAGAGGCAGAGGCAGAGGCAGAGGCAGAGGCAGAGGCAGAGGCAGAGGCAGAGGCAGAGGCAGAGGCAGAGGCAGAGGCAGAGGCAGAGGCAGAGGCAGAGGCAGAGGCAGAGGCAGAGGCAGAAGCAGAGGCAGAGGCAGAGGCAGAGGGAGAGGGAGAGGGAGAGGGAGAGGGAGAGAGATTCAAAGTCAGTTCATTTGGCTGTGAACATGATGCAATACTTGGGGGGGGGGGGGAAGCTTCAAGACGGAAATAGTTCTGAACTATTAGAGGGAGTCTGTGGCCCAAAGCCACTGGCTTCGGCGAAGATGGTAAGGTGGGATCCTGATTATTCAAAATGCCAGGAAAAAACTTCTAATTATCCGGACATTCTAATTATCCATAATCCTCGCCGTACTCATCAGGTTCCACGCTCACGCTGTGCTGTCCACCATGCTGCGTATCTTCCTCACTCGGCGCCTCTTGGTCACTGCCTGTGTCGCCCACGCTACGTTGCTCACCTGTACTAGCAGTGCACGCGGCAGCCAGGCCTGCGCGGGAATGGGTACGGTTTGTAGACGATTTTGTACGCGTATGCTGGCACTGCCGAGCAACTTGAAAATTCGGGGAACACTTGCCTTGGCAATGGTGGCTTCCTTGAGAGAGACAACTTCCTCAATCAGGCCTGACACCTGCCGCGACAGCTCATCAATTCTGTTGTTGAGGCGAGCCTCGCGATCAGCCGACTTGGACGCTAGGTTTGCCAGGGTCTTGATAACTTCAAGCGCAGACGACTAAATACCCGGAAGGGAGCACCAAGGTTTTCGTCTCTGCCTCTGAGAGCCCCTTGAGGGCGGCCTTTGTAGCTGGGTGCACGGTGGCCAGAGGTGGGTCAGCCCTACTACTACTCGATACTTACTACTAGTCCTCTTGGCCATGTCGAAGGGCTGCCAGAAAACCTTAGAAACTAAAAACTGCTTCCACTTCAAAATCTGCTTCCGCTTCAAAATCGTCAGACATGTATTCCCACCAGCTCAATGGTTATTGTCTTTCATGTACAACCATACTTTCCTAGAAATGTGTTCTGGGTCCTTCCAGGTGCTGGCTCGCAAAACACAAAAGATACATGTAGGATGAACACACTTTGCCTGCTATCGAACCAGACCATTCTTTTTGGCAAATTTGGGACCCAACATGGACAGGGCGGTACGCTCCTGTAGTGTGCCTGGTCTATTGCCCCCGTGCGGACTCTGAAGCTACCCGGACATTAAGCATGAGTAGTCAGCGCAGCCTGCAGACTTGAGACACTGTAGACCAGCGGTTATATGTTATTATACAGCACCTGTCTCACAGTCACACATGTACTTACCATTAAAGTCTCTATTGTTGACTGCGGCAACTCCTTGATGTTCTGTCAGCAGCTTCAGAATATCAACATTACCTGCACGGGGCGCAGAGTACAAACATGGTGCAGAGTACAAACATGGTGCAGAGTGTAAGCATGGTGCAGGGTGCACACATGATGCAGGGTGCACACATGGTGCAGGGTGCACACATGGTGCAGAGTGTAAGCATGGTGCAGGGTGCACACATGGGGCAGAGTACAAACATGGTGCAGGGTGCACACATGGGGCAGGGTACACACATGGGGCACAGAGTGCAAGCATAGGGAAGAGTCAGGGAGAGCATACACGGTACGACTTTAATAGAGCTATGAATAAAATGAAGGCGCAGACATCACGCAACTAAGGGCATGTTCGATTGGTAGGATCGGGATCCCGATCCACTGGATCCACTGGATTCGCACCCTTTCGATTGGTCGAATCCAGATCCGGATCCTTCGGATTTGGATCCGGTCAACCCACCTCGGGGAGCAGGGTTGTTATTGACCGGATCCACCAGATCCAAATGTGACCTTTGTGCGTATATGGCGGGTCAAAATCGTTTTTGTACACATTGTGGTACGCACACGTGGATTGAGATAGAGCTTGCTGACTTTTTGCACAACTGGCGCAGTGAGTACGACTTTTTATTACTTCGTCAACATGGCAACAGTCAAGGCCCAAAAAAGTGTCCAGTTGACTCTGAAGGATCCGACGGATCTGAGATCTGGATCCCGATCCTTACCAATCGAACATGCCCTAAGTTACTTGTTCGACATGTATGTGTATCCTATTACAATAATATTATATTCCACCATAATTCCAGAATTGATTTTCTGTCTCCATCATCAGTGAAATGTACGAAACTAAAGGTAACCAATGAAAGTAACTAAGTTAAATAATCAAGCAGGGGTACAAAGAAAAGCACATCAGGGTTGCTAAAAAATGCGCTAAAACACTGTAGGAAGGCTAGCAAGCGAGGTGACAATCTTACAAGACAAAGTGTAGAAGAACATATGCAGAAGTGTGACTGTATGAGTATAACCATAATGTGTAATCGATTCTGGAATACAATATTATTGTCATAGGATACACATACATGTCGAACAAGTAACTTAGTTGCGTGATGTCTGCGGCCTTCATTCTACTCATAGCTCTATTAAAATTACTGTCTTCTCGAAGATTGTTTGCATAACGACTTTCCTCTTGTCCCATGCATGCGACTCCACCTGATACAAGAGGAAAGTCGTTATACTCGATGTATTTTCATGTCTTCAGGCACCAAAAAGGTGTCAGAAAATCCAATCTGTCGTTATTTTCGAGGTCGTTATACCTCTTTCTGTACATTATAGATCGGGCATAACGACCTTGAAAATAACGACAGATAGGATTTACTGGCACCTTTTGGTGCCCGAAGACCTGAAAATACATCGAGTTGGATTTTCCTCTTGTATCAGGCGGAGTGCAGCTAGTGGCATGTATTGTACATGTCTGTGTCACATGCCCGGACCTCTTTTTTTAGTTTTCATTTAATTTTATTAAGGCCATGGTAAAAATTATCTTTGATTCTCAAGTACGCACGCACCGATTTTTGGCGGCGCACAGGGGATTTTTTATTTCTATGCATGCATATGCGCGCATGAAAATGGTCAATGCGAAAGGCATGAATCCGGGAGTAGTAAAATACCGGTATTTTTCTACTCCCTGGCCTGAATAGATGAACATGTGACCATTGTACATATTTTTTTTTGAAGTTCTCCCAATCCGTTCAAAAATTATTATTATTATTTTAATATTATGTACTATTATGTGAGATGAAATAAAACAGGAAAGGGCACAGGCCCTGATACGTGCAAGGGATAGCAATCAACCTTGCACATGAATTGACCATGTGCTCTAAATACATGTAAATGTAAATGCAAAACAATAAAAAACAAAAACACAAACAATGAGCAATAACTTCAGGACTGGGCACAAGTCCTAAACCAGTAAAAGGTGCAAGAGATAATAATCAACATTGCGAGTTCGAGTCAAAGCATGCGGACTCACAACAAAATGGCATCAATGTGAGCAAAGAGGAAGAAGAGAAAGGAAACAGCAAAACAAAAAACAAAGACGGAGGATAAACGGCAACAGAACCAAAACTGGCAAACAAACCTGTGACATCATCATGCACAGACACAAAAGACAAATTGAACCGAGTCAAACTGGCATGAGCGACTCATGCTGCAGGACATCGCTGGGGTGATGGCTGAAATTCACCTTCCTCCGACTACCACGCAACATCATGACGGAGTCACGGACTAGAGTGAAGCCAAGCTCACAGCGGATCCGTCCCATGAGGACGCTGTACGAGTCTCCGGTTGCCGCTGCCAGGCGAATGGCGAGACGTTTCAACACATTCCGGGCCTCACCGCCAGCTCCCCCGACAGAGGAGAACACCAATGGAGAGAAGCTGCCCCTCTCCACCCGCCGGATCCGCTCACCATAAGCCGCTTTCTTCTGCTCCTCATGCCATCTGTAGGTCGCAGAGAGGGACTTAGTCATGTAAGAGGACGTGCAGGGATAGAAAACCCTCATGTCAAAAAATGCATCCTCTTGCATGGACCAGAGGCCCCTCCCCTTGACGTCCAGTCTGGCCTGAGGGTCAGTGTTGGCGGCCCTTGGAAGAGCTTCACCAGCAAGGGGTTGAAGAACAGGCTCCGTCTCCACGGCATTGCACACTCTGCCAAGAAGGCCGGCAATGTAGTCCCGGACATGGTTGTGGCGGATGACGGGGAAGCCGCCACGTCTGCATATCCTGGCATGGTCGGTGGTGAAAGGCACACCACATAAGCAGGTGTCAGGGATACCAAGAACAGGCCACCCGTAGCGTGCAGCAAGAGCATCCTGGAATGACCTCCTGTCGAGGCTGAAGCCGTGTGCAGCGATGGGCAGGCACGATAGCCACGAGCTGGCACCGCGGTCGCAACTAGCCTCCAAGGAGCGCTGCTCATGGTCGCTGAGGTCTGCACTGATGGCGGCAGTAGTGTCGGACCACAGGGTACGGAGTTTGGCACGGCCCTGGAGCTTAGCATTGCGCACGGTGTCCTCGTCAGTGGCCAGCAGTAGGGACTGGCGCATGATGTTGGCCTGGAGCTCACTGGTGACTGCTACTGATGTGGCGTGCTGGAGTGGAGCGATAGACAGGGGGGACAGCAAACCAAGACCTCCAAGGCGAGGGGGCAGCGACAGCCTCAGCTGGCGCAGTGGGGGAGATGGAGGAGCAACGCCTGTAACAGCTGGGATGAACTCCTGGGCGATGACACACTCCAGAGCTTCAAAGTCAGCAATTGTACATATTATTATTATTATTATTATTCAGGAATGGGTTTGCTCCCACACTGGAGCTCGCGCTATTCCGCCGACGACTTGACACTTGACTGACTCACGACTGCCATCCAGAGAACACGAGAAGTCCATCGAACTTTCGACTCGGCAAACCCATTCCTGAACAAAATCATCGCCGAAGTCGCAACCTCTATTTCGTATTATTATTATTATTATTTGAAAGTAGGACGGAGGCAGAAAATATTACAAAAATGTATTATCTACGCATGCATCTACGCAAGAGTCACCACCAGCCAATTAGGACATGTGTCAAAGTATTGAACGTTTTCGTTCCCTTCGTGTCACCTGTCGTGAGTGGTATTCCGATGATGTATTCTCGGTTTTGTCACGTGGTAGGTCTTTGTTACATCTTGCCGTGTTGGAAGCTTTGTACATACGTAAGTTAGACCCTGAGCTTTGTGTTCAGAAGGAGAATGTGTTGTCTTTGCAGTTGTTTGGCACTGTTCGTCGTGAAGGTGCGAAATAGATCCCTTGATCTCTTGATATTTCTCTCTTTTTCTTGTCACTACGTTTTTGTCACTTATTGGATTTGCATGGTGTTTTCTTGATTCTTCACATCTATTTTTTCGTGTCACTTCTACACATAATTGGAGTGATATATTTCTGAACTTCTTTTCCTTATAGTTGTAGTCTTTTAGCTTATTATTATTATTCATTTTTTATTTATTTTTTTATTATTATTATACTGGTTTATTATGTACTATTATGTGAGATGAAATAAAACAGGAAAGGGCACAGGCCCTGATACGTGCAAGGGATAGCAATCAACCTTGCACATGAATTAAGCATGTGTTCTTAATACATGTAAATGTAAATGCAAAACAATAAAAAACAAAAACACAAACAATGAGCAAAAACTTCAGGACTGGGCACAAGTCCTAAACCAGTAAAAGATGCAAGAGATAATAATCAACCTTGCGAGTTCGAGTCAAAGCATGCGGACTCACAACAAAATGGCATCAACGTGAGCAAAGAGGAAGAAGAGAAAGGAAACAGCAAAACAAAAAGCAAAGACGGAGGATAAACGGCAACAAAACCAAAACTGGCAAACAAACCTGTGACATTATCATGCACAGACACAAAAGACAAATTGAACCGAGTCAAACTGGCATGAGCGACTCATGCTGCAGGACATCGCTGGGGTGATGGCTGAAATTCACCTTCCTCCGACTACCACGCAGCATCATGACGGAGTCACGGACTAGAGTGAAGCCAAGCTCACAGCGGATCCGTCCCATGAGGCGCTGTACGAGTCTCCGGTTGCCGCTGCCAGGCGAATGGCGAGACGTTTCAACACATTCCGGGCCTCACCGCCAGCTCCCCCGACTATAATTATTATTAAAGGGGAAGTTAAGGAAAGAATCAAAATTTCACCAGTTGTAGTCTTCGGGGTGCTGAGTCGAATGGTCGTGGTCCGAGGAAGCTGAGACGCTCCCTTCCTACTTGAATCCCAATCGAACTCGCGCACTTCCACCGAAACTGGGTGACTGCGCCCTACTAGATGGGGATTTGTATGCAAAATGTCACTAAAAGCGCTATTTCGTTCTTATAAAAGCATGGATGACCGCGATTGGCCGATATGTTGTAGTCTTTTGGACGCGGAGTCGATTGGTTTTGGTCCGAAAAGGCTGCGATGCAGCGTTCCTCCTTTATTCCCAATCGAACATGGTTGAACAAGCGGTCACGTGCTCCTGCGTACGCCAGTCACCTGGTCACCGTGCCTGCAGGGTACAACTTACTAGCCTGTTTGACCTTTTTTGGGTGCAGTCCTGTCACTCGAGTTGAACTCGAGTTGAACCTTGGTGTGAAAGTTGTCGCCTGCTGGCGTGGTGACCAGGTGGTTTGGGCACCCAGGAGCACGTGACCGCTTGTTCAACCATGTTCGATTGGGAATAAAGGAGGAACGCTGCATCGCAGCCTTTTCGGACCAAAACCAGTCGACTCAGCGTCCAAAAGACTACAACATATGGGCCAATCGCGGTCATCCGTGCTTTTATAAGAACGAAATGGCGCTTTTAGTGACATTTTGCATACAAATCCCCATCTAGTAGGGCGCAGTCACCCAGTTTCGGTGGAAGTGCGCGAGTTCGATTGGGATTCAAGTAGGAACGGAGCGTCTCAGCTTCCTCGGACCAAGACCATTCGACTCAGCACCCCGAAGACTACAACTGGTGAAATTTTAATTTTTGCCTTAACTTCCCCTTTAATATTATTATTATTAGTGGTTAGAGCATCGCTGGCTTCAAGCGAAGGTCCCTGGTTCGAGTCCTGGTGGTGACAGTCAATTTTTTCTTCAGACTTTTCCCGTTTGTCTCTTTCCCTCAAACCAGTTAATATTTTATGACTTGGGGCTCCCCGCGTGCTAGTTTGTACGTGAAGTGTGTGGGTTACAGTGAGGGCTGCGTCCCACCCGCCTGTGTGGATTCACGGGAAGTGTGAGTTACGAAGTCTGAAGAAAATGTTGGACGGCCTCTGCTGGGAGGACGACTACACCATAGCTCGGTGGTTAGAGCATCGCTGGCTACAAGCGGGGGTCCCTGGTTCGAGTCTTGGTGGTAACAGTCAATGTTTTCTTCAGACTTTTCCCGTTTGTCTCTTTCCCTCAAACCAGGTAATATTATTATTATTATTATTAACGCAATAAATAGAGTAAGCTGCGCACTCAGTACAAACACCATTAGCAACACTTGTTTTCATGTATAGTATCTTGTTCCTTGAACGTTTTCGTGGCCATCTCATCAGAAGGATTACTGGCAAATCAAAATTAATTCTAAACTCAATATATATACGCACAATGCAAGTAATAATTTAGACCCTGCTAGCACGAGAAATGAGAGTTGAAAGAAATCAACATCAATCAACGATATCAGGTGACAACAGATGAGATAAATTCACCACTAGAAAGTAACCATGCAACCAAAACGAGAACTACTGATCGAAATTCACAAACAATTTCAACGTAAACAAATTATTTTTCTGCCTACACAAGATCGGTTTGGTGGTAAAGATGTAGATAGACTCCAATACACGCAAATACCTTTGACTACGTGAACGAGACCAAACGGAAAAGCAATCATCAGTATAACTAAAACGACAATCACTTTTCTGAACCAGATGGTTAGCAACAGAAGATTCATACACCCTAACAACACTACTAGACCCAGTACATACTTTGGAATTACGTGACAATGAAACCGACCTGACATTCCTTGCCGCTACTGCCATTCCAGACGAGGCTGATGTAGATGTTAATACCGAAGACACGTCCGTTAATGGCACTGCCCGCTGCGATAATGCTCCCTTTGACGTTCCAATGGCTGTTGATGTTGATGATGATGAGGAAAAGGAGGATGAGGAGTAGGATGCTGACGACGACGATGATGACAACGACGGAGACGATAGTGACTCTGCCAACCTCGTCCTAGAGCGAGTCACTGGTCCTGCAGACACACCATCCGGTGGTTTCTTCGGTGGTCGGCCACGCTTTCTGCCGCCGGAGGTGGACACAACGGATGACGGTAACGAGGAAGTCAAAGAAGACGAAACCGAAGATACCAACGATGATGACGGGATAGAAGGAAGAGGTGGTACAGACGAATGCAATGACGAACAAGCCGATGACGACGAAGAATTAACGGAACTCACGACGGCAGTGAGCATGTGTGTGTGACAGTGGGAGAACGAAATGAAAAAGAAAAGAAGAGTCTTGTAATAAAGGTCAAATTTAAGAAGAGCAGTACTAGACTAAATGGCTGAGCAGATGTTACTCCACTGTTTTTCATTGTACATACCGTAAAGTCCTGTATAAAAGTCGCACTTGAATAGAAGCCGCCCTCGAATAGAAGCCGCCCTCGAATAGAAGCCGCAAGTTTGGGCCCATCAAATCACACATAAGCCTGGTTTTAGTGTTGACATACATAGAAATACCTGTCTTGTATAGAAGCCTGCAAAATTTCACCAAGAAAGTCATACCGTATTTCCGCGCATATAAAGCCATGGCGTTATATCCGAATATAAGGCCACCCTCACTTATAAAGCCGTGGCGTTATAAGTGAACAAAATTCAATGTGGAGGAATTTGCATCTGGCGTTAAAGGTGAGTTCAATTCTTTCAGTGAACCTACAGTAGCGGTGATTCTCTCTGCATGTACCCATCCCCACTGTCACATGCCATACCGCCACCGCACCTTCACACAAGTTTGTATGCCACCTTGTACACAATGGGTTGAAAGTACATGGATGCTCGACATGAACGTGCAACGTCACCGTACGAGTACTCGAAGTTCATACTCTGCCGATTTTTTTGCATGCACGCGTCTCACTTTTAGCGCCATGGCGTTAAACCGAGGCTATTTTCTCCAACAATTTGGTCCAAAACAGCGATGTTTCACCTATAACGCCATGGATTTATATGCGCGGAAATACGGTAGAAGCCGCGGATTCTATACAAGACTTTACGGTATGTATGACCCTATCTTTGGAAATAAAAAAATTGTGGGAAATAAAATAAAAAATCGCTCGCTCGCACCGATTTTCACAGGCTCATGACCTGAGAATCAACTTTATTTTTTTACCATGGCCTAATTTATTAATTTGTTGCTATTATTCACAAATCCAATTAGTAAAATAAATAATTATGCGGACAAAAACAAACAGCTACTGAGTAGGGGCTGCACTGGGCAGCAGTGATGGTGAGGTACCAGGGGCTCCACCGACCTAAAATCTCGGCTTCAATGCCACAAGCATGCACCAGGAAAAAGAAACAGAAATGTAAAGCAAAGCTAGATCTAGCTATGGGGAAGTAGAATGGGTAAAGTGCCAGTTGGTGTTTAGAAAAATAAAAACAAGATAAAAAGAAATAATCTACGTGGAGATAATAGTTTTAATATAGTTATGAATAGGATGAAGGCGCAGACATTGCGCAACTACGTTACTTGTTCGACATGGTATGACTCTGTATTTTATAACAAAAACATTATTGACACCCAGAATCGATTTTCTCGTTCCTATCATCAGTGGGAAAAAATACGGAACTAAAGGATACAACCAAAGAAACTGAAGTTAAGTACTGTAAATAGAAAGGTGTTAGAAATAACATCAAAATACAAGTGCAATAAAACCACTCCAAGCGGCCGAAGCGTGGCCGACCGTGCAAGAACCCATCCCCTGTGCCAGTGGCACAGACTGAGCCAACACAAAATGCAGTGCCGTGTGGGAGAGCTAGGCCGCCCAAGTTGCCAACTCCAGCAGCACCACCGTTGCCCTTGCCACCACCAGAACCGCCACCGGCTCTTCTTGTGGCGGGGGCTGGGGTGGACCCACCTACACCCGCGCTGGCATCACCAACTCTCACACGAATTGCCACGGCGCCCACATTAATCCAGAGACCTCGGAGGGCAACAGCAAACTACTCCACAGAGATTTATGCCAGAAACGGCCAAGGACCGCGCGTTGTGGACAGTACCAACAGGAGGAGGGTCGAGCAGTATCATGAGTCAGTGAGTGAAGCGGATCTGGTGGAACAACTCTGGTCACGGGACGAGCAGCTAGCAAATGGGAGACAAGTGGTCTGTACAGAAACGGAGGATGAAACGGATGATCAGAGGATGGAAGAGGAATTGGATGACGACACGATTGGTGAAGAGACAGAGGATGAGGCAGATGATGGTAGTGATGATGATCGTGAGGATGACGAGCGGAATGAGGAAGAGGACGATGAGATGGACGAGGAGGAGTCGGGTGGGAAAGAGCGAGATGAGGCGGATGGATGTGTTGATCGTACGAAGTCGGCTGTGTATCTACACTTATTATCTCGTCCTGACTGTCTTGGTGTGTATGATGACTCTCATTTTTCTGTGCTGTGTCATGCGCCTGAGCTACAGTATGACTCTTATCCACAGTGATGTTGCAATTTGTATTTGCTCGCAGTGGGCATAGTTTGATGCGCTCCCCATGATATCAAGCGAATGGCCGAGGGCCCTCTTGATTGGTGTGAATTGCCAGTATGATGCAAGCCAGATATGGATTGATCGAAGAAGGATAGATTGACCATCACTGTGGATAAGAGTCATACTGTAGCTCAGTTGGTTAGAGCATTGCTCGCGAATAGCAAGGTCCCTGGTTCGAGTCCCGGTGGTGTGACTGATGATTTTTTCTTTCTTTTAATTCTGGCTTGCAAGTGTTGAGTTTCGGAGAGAAAAGAGCAGTACGTGGCATGTGGCCTTTAATTTCCTACTACTTTCAAATTCTCCGTGAAGCCCAAATTTGAAATTATTATTATTATCATCATCATCTCGTGGCAAGCAATGCCAATATTGAATGAGAGAGGGGTGATAGCCAACCACGGCCAAATCAACAACAGAAAAGTAGTAGACATACATGTATAAGAAAGAAGAAAGAAAGAAGATAATTCAAAAGAAAGAAGATAACTCAAGAGATACGAATTACACAGTGGCCCAGAACAAGTGAATACCTAGCGAAGTAAAGTAGCAAAAGTGGAAAGTCTTTGGCAAGTCTTGAGGTCCTGTGACAGCAACGACCAATGTGTATATGCTAAAAATTGAGGGGACTTCAGAAGAGTGGCTGTGCGAGAGATAGGGAAGCAGAGAGAGTTTCGGGTAGCTGAGGACTGATGAAACCAGTTAAGCTGGGATAAAACATGAGGTGGGGCAAGACCAAGACGAATTTTATGAATTAGTTTACATGATGAAAGTCTGAGCCTGTTAGAGAGAGAGAGCAGCTGGATGCGATAGCATAGACAGTATGAGAGGGCGTCAAACGGGGAATAGCAAAGACAACGCGAATTAAGCGACGGTGTGTGACTTCGAGACTATTCGTGAGCGATGTGCTGATGCCAGCCCAAATGGAGGAACAGTAGTCAAATATAGGCAGAACATAGCATTTATACAGCATTAAACGGCAATCACGGGGGAATGAGATAAGTGAGAGGAGAGGAAGCCAACAATAGAACTTGCACGTTTCTCCAGGTACGTAATGCGGGGATCAAAGGACAGATGCTGATCCAGGATAATCCCAAGGTGTTTGTGCTGATCGACTATTGAGAGACAGGTACGGTCATCAGGGAACGTGAAAGGTAAGGGACTTAGTACAGACAAGTCACTATTGGGACGAGGAAACTTTCGCTACATCCGTTAGCGGGCACAAAATAACTAAAGTGTTTACCAAAATAAGTGTTTTTTCTGAACGTTCGGGATGACAGACCTCGACCAAAAACGAAATTTAGTACGTAACAAGCCTGCTGGTGAAGTGAAATAACGAAAGATTTCGTGAACGAAAATTTGTACATAATTATACAGTCCATTCAGGGTTCATTACGACAGTACGAAGCGTCAATTGCGGTCATTTGGATTTGACTAATAAGCGTACGCCAAAACGGGCCGTTTCTTGCAATTGTGGGGTGTTTTCTGAGCTTACTTGAGCTGTATTTGTTGGTTTTAGACATTAGGCCCTTGTGGAATCGTGTTCAGAAGGTGTGTCTTTGGAGGGTTACCGTCTCGAGGTTTTCGATTTGGCCTTCGTTTGGCTGAGATCGGATGGTGAAATCACTCAAACTCAAAGACCCCAAGATATTGGGGATGGTAAACCGATAGAGAATTCCAAGACCGAGAAAATGAGCTATGGACGGTGACAATTGGCCAAGTAGAACCGCGGTTCTCTTTTCTTGAAGACATCAAGGTCGGCCGTGCATTCCCGCGCGCACCAACAAAACCTGGCAGCCGTGCGCATATCTGCAAGTGCAACAAGAAAGGACTGAGGAGACAGCAAGTGTTCCAAGTGAAGAGTTAACCTTCGTGTTGACTCAAGCTAAGGACTCAGGCCAGTCAGGGATTATACCAGTCACTTGTCATCATGGTCATGACTAAGAAATTCAGGAAACTCCCCAATCGCAGCGTGAAAGTAGTTAGGCCAAACAGAAAAGAGTGTGCAGAGTCGCAATCAGGAAACACTGAGTTCTTCTGACAACATTGGTTAGCTAGGCGCGGCAAATTCTTGTAGATGCCAGGACCCCAGTTCACCAGTACGTCACGGACATATCTTGGTTGACACGCACCAGCGGATTGAGAAAAATGACCAAGGTGGCTTGGAGAAAGGACGTCTTCTCCGCGTGTCTTTCCCGGCATCACACAAGATTCGCTTCGGCACTGGCCATTTGCGCTAGCCCGCTGTACTGACTAGACCAGGGAATCGCAAAATATCGGTATTTTACGACTCGACTGTACATCGCTGTTTAATTATATTAGGCCACACCAGTTGTTTCTATGTTTCGCTTCACCTTATTTGATGAAATCAATGAGGGAGGGCGAAAAAATAAAGAAGCCATCCAAAAAAAGTGTGCGTGCATTGCGTTTGTGTACAGCGCTAGCGGAGATAAAGACCCGACACTGTTCATGTATAATTGCATACATGAATACATGAATGTATTCATTTCTATACAATGAATGTCACAAAGTAAGTTTATTGCACAATGCAATCTCTACTGATCAGGCGCATGCCCCGTATGGGTTCCTGGGTGCCCGGAACCCCCCTTTTTCGCTCAAAATGCAGGATTTTGCTGAATTTTTTGAAAATTTTCCCGGGGGAGGCCCCCCCCAACCCCCCTTGAAAGGCACCGGCGCACGCGCCTGCTGATTGGTAACAACTGGCCAAACTCTGTCAGTATTATCAGCTGGATGGGAAGCCACGCCTCTGCCACGCTTGTGGTCCAAACACAGGAGGCATGATGATTGCGTGACTTGCAGTCCAGCTTACATACGCATGTACATGTATGTGAGGTGATTACAATCATGACAAATAGAACAAATGATGCTGTTACCATGTAACAATCATGTTCCGTTTTTGTTTTTGGAACTCCGGCTGTGAAATACATGCGTGCGGCGGACGCGAAACATAGACAAAAAATGGTGTGGCCTTATGTACAATCATGCATATCTGCAATACATTTCTGTCATTTTTATATGCATATTGCATACTAAAATGTGAAGATCGGGTTTAGGAACAGATCGAATTATAGTGAAAAAAATTCTCCCGAAGGAGTGTCGCATACTTGCCAACCCAGTCAAAGCAAATCCCTTGGTCACGCACCCAGTTTCCCTTAACCCTTTAAGAGCCGCCCCATACTTGAATGCGTCGTAAACGACGCATTCAAATGCAAAACTTCAAAAGATCGTAACTCAGTCCAATCTCGCTCAAATCCATCGATCGAAATAGTCATATTTTCCCCGGTTTTCGCCAATTTCGGCCATTTTCTCTTTTTTGTGGCAATTTTTGATTAATTTTGGGCATTCTCCGCAATTTTGTGGCAATTTTGTTCTTTCTTTTTATTCATTTCTAACCCATTGCTCATTTGGGGACTAAAACCTGAGTTTCTTTATTGTCAGATCGCCCCCACATGTGTGATTCTGTGAAATGCAGGGCCGCATGTACCCTTGTCACACCACAAAACAACCTTTTTTTATGAACACTCATGGTTCAGTGCCAATACCGGTAGTTTTCGATCAAAGTCAAAAGCCTCGGTACGCCGGTAGTGACCGTAGTTTCCCGGTATAATACCGGGAAAACCGGTATGGTTGGCAAGTATGGTGAGTGGTTATATCCTGTCCTAGTAGATAGGCGTGTTCGACAATCATGGAACTCGGTGCACTACCGGAGGAGCAGTTTGCTTACAGACGCAATCACAGCTGTGAAGACCTTTTGTTGTATGCAATAAACGACTGGCAGTTGGCCTTGGACAAGAAGCAGCTGTGTGGAGCCATGTTTGTGGACATGAGCAAGGCCTTTGACCGCGTTCAGCATAGCAAGCTCGTGCAGGAACTGGCTTCAGTTGGCGTCGGAGGTGTGGTATTGCGTTGGTTCACAGACTACCTTACTGGGAGAACCCAGCAGGTCGTTGCCGGTGATGCCCGAGGCAGTACAGAGCCCTGCTCACGTGGTGTACCACAAGGCTCCGTGTTAGGTCCCTTACTTTTCTGCATTTATATCCGCCGTACCCCTCAGAAAATTTCAACATTGCCCTGCTCTCCTGTTTGCGGACGACATCGCGTTCTACGTCATTGGTCGCAAGGCTTCAACCGTGCTCAGAATGCTACAGACAGATTTCTTGAATCTGGAGGACTTCCTCAGCGAACGGGGACTGGTGCTAAATACCAAAAAGGTCTCGGCTCCTGCTGTTCAGACGACCTGCTGCGCACATGGACGTGATCCCCAGCATCACCTGCAAAGGCACTGTAATCCCCGAGTCCAGCCATGTTCTGTACCTTGGCCTCCTATTGGACTCGTCGCTCAGCTTCGAGCAGCAGGTGGCGCGTGTGTGCGCAAAGGCATAGTGCAAGGTTGCCTCATTCCGCCACGGGCGCCGCGATGTCTCCATGACCGGCCGCCGCATGTTGTACCTGACAATTGTCCAGAGTACATTGGACTATGCCAGCACATCTTATGTTCACTGCTTGTCTGCTAAACTCCGAGACAAACTTGAGTCAACCAGCAATAAGTGCCTAAGGCGAGTGTTTGGCCATGATCAGTATACTTCTATCGATTTCATTCTCACCAAATGTAACCTGTATACTTTCTCTCGCCGTGTAAACTTGAAGCTGTTTGTGTTTGTTTTTAGGTGTCTATCTCGTTGCACCAGTCCTCTTTTAAGCACGATATTTACCCCCCGCTCTGCATCATGCCGCACAAATGCTGCTACCCGCGGTCAAGCTTCAGCCGCTCTGAACCTACCCAGAGCTACGTCTCGTTATGGCCTGAATGCTATTTCATTTTTGGCAGCAGACAGATGGAACATGCTTCCACCTGGATGTCATCAAGCTAAGCCCCTTTCTGCATTTGTCACAAGCACCAAGTCATTCCTAGGGTTCCCAGTATAAAGGCAACGCCTGTTGAGAGTTCTCTAGTACTAAAAATAATAAATTCTACTACTACAGTCGTCCATCTCTAATCCGGCACCTTTTGCAACAGCATTTTCTGCTGGATAAACAAGGGTGCTGGATTATCAAATCCTGCACTCCAACCCGGGCCACATGTTAACATACGTGTTTGTGTCGTACGTCAAAACGTAGGGATTTTCTGGGTCAATCCAAGTACTTTGTGGAATGCATGTCTTTAACATACACTTGCCGGGAATATTCTATGCACTGGCATAGGATACTCCCAAGTGTATGTTACATGTGTTGTGTATGTTACAATGGTCCCTGACAGTATGCGATGTACAACTGCTGGATTAGAAAATCGTATTACGTACAGTTTGAGTGATTTTTTGCAGAAAATCGCTGCTTGAGGCGGAATTCAAGTGCTGGATTAAAGCGTAGAAAATGAATTGAAAGAATCAGTTTTGCCAGCGAGTGTGGTGGTTTGAAAGGGTGCTGGATAAACAGGTGCCGGATTAGAGAGGGACGACTGTACTACTACTACTACTTTGTCGCAAAACACCAAAATGATTGTGAACCTTGTGTCGATGTCGCAGCTCGACGCAGGTGTTGCCAGTCGCATGTCACGTCCCGTCGCAAAATGTTGTATTGTGAATCTGACTTGAAAAATAGAATTCGACGGGTTCGCGTACCGGGCAGGTCAAGAACAAGGAGTCGTACAACTCCCTGATCAAGAACCACCTTTCCGCTTCCGTGGGACGCCACCACCCCATGATCAGGCGTCAGATGCGGTTCCTAAACGGTGGAGGAGGATAGATCAGATCCACCAACCATAGGCCAAAGGCCTAAATCCCATTTGCCACATCCATGTTTTACTCATACCAGGCCACGAGTTCCCAATTAACTGTGGGTCGCAGCACGGTTGGAAAAAATCCTTCCGCTTCCAAGCAGGACTTGAACCTGGTACCTCTCGTTTCTCAATCATGGTCTTAGACCAACCCACTGTGCCTGCCTGAATCTGACTTTAAACTACAGTAAAACCTGTACAGTACTGTCGGGCGCCGAAGAACTGGGGGTCAGGGTTCTAGCCTAGCCCGTTCTTATTTTTAGCAAACACAGCAGTTTCGTTCATATTCGATGGTACAGTCTTACATGTACATTTATGCAGAGTTATACGTCTGAGCTGAGTGTACATTATAGACTAGTGTACATTACGGTTTCCGTTCTTATCTGCAAAAATTCCAGCCCACACCGTTCCTAAAAGTTGGTGAAATTCTAGCCTGGCCGTTCTTCGGCAGTCCGTTCTTCAGCGCCCGACAGTGCTGTAACTAAAGACCACCGTGACTAGCGACCAGCCTGGTACTACCGACCACTTTGCCAGGCACAGACAGTCTCACATTCAAAAACAATTAATGCACTGTGACCCGTAACTAGCGACCGCAATGTAGGTAACCAAAGGTTGTTCGAAGCTCCTTCTTTGAAATTTTGATGATTTTCTTTCCGTTGTCCTGAATGGACTCTTTCGATACTACAGCTGAACAAATGAACGCAGGCTCATTTTGACTGTGTCATAGTTTCAAGTACTGTCATGAGCAAACATTATAGTAATTGTCTTGGAGAGCATAGAATAGGCACTTCCCAAAAGCCGAAAACAGTGGTTTTGATGAAATCACCGATCTTTTCGGCGAATACGCAATTTTCGAGCTGAATTTGCCGATGTTTTGGTGCCTCAACCGAATGCAAATACAATTTCTGTAGCCATTATCTGCGAAAGGTGACTGGGACTTTAGCCATTTCCGAAAACGGTCAGCAGGAAAAGGGTTCCGAAATCAATGGCTGTCAAAAAATCGCCAATAATTGCACCGAATTTACAAATTTCGAGCTGAATTCGCCGAAAATGGATGTTCAGTGCCTCTACAGCGTGCAAGTAAATGTACATCTAGACCGTGAGAGGTGACTTCAAGTACCGCTTTGAGCCGAATTCTGACTTTGGCGCTCATGATATGGCCGAATTTGGACATTCTCTTAGCCGATTGAAAAGCCGATTAGGCGAAAAAATCGGGCCGATTTGGGAAATGCCTAGCATAGAACCTTCTCCCTGATTGATGCTCCTGCTCAAAGGAGAAATGCCATTGCGCGAGTGACGGGGAAATGTATCAGCTGCATTTTGACACACATAATGGGATCCATAATAATTATGGTCGCGCGGTGCAAACCTCTAACTAAAGGCCACCTGCCACTAAAGACTGCTTTTTCTGGCCCCAAGGGGTGGTCGTTAGTGATAGGTGTTACTGTATGTGCCCCATGAAGAGTCCAGTGTTTCAAGCCTCTTGTACGGGCAAAAACCATTTTTGTCAATGATAGAAATGCAACTAAAATCCAAAACAATTTTAAAATGTAAAGAACTCAAAGCAAATGAAAAAAACTCAAAGCAAATGAAGAGTGCCATCATTGAATTCGACGTTTTCTTACCTTGTGCGGCGGCAAAGTGAATTGCGCCAAACTCGTTCATGTCATATGCCGTCGGATGGTAGCGATCCAGGAGCCATTTGATAACCGCCATGTGGTTGTGGATGATGGCAATATGCAGGCAAGTCAGGCCCTTGTTGTTCGCCTTGTTTGCTGCCGTACTCGCTTTCTCCTTGTCGAACTCAATGAGCGTCTCCAGACAATCCAAGTGCCCATTGAGCGCCGCCTTGTGCGCTGGCGTTTCGCCAGTGGTGTTCTTGGTCTGGTAGTAAATGTCGCCATGTCGCAACAGCCAAGTAACGCACTCAAGCTGGCCTTCCTCGGCCGCAATGTGCAGAGCAGTGTCCCCTGAAGTGTCGTCCACGCTCTGGAAGATCGCCACTCCGCTACCGTCCAGCAGTCGCTCAAGACCGCTAATATCGCCGTCCCGGGCGGCCTGGTGCGCAGCAAACGACGCAGGTTTCGGCATGATTCAAATGTTGCTCGTCGCTCTCTTTCCCCGCACTTCACACCTTTGGTAGAGCACTTTGCATGCTCCGTAACAAGTGATGCCGCCGATCGCGTTCCGGGCGCCTTGAAAATTTGCACAAGCCTGGAAAGGCCACTCCGATACAAAGGAGCTTTTTTGATTCCGAAGAGGAAATCTGCAAAGGCAAGTCAAAGAGCTACCTTCATACTCTGCACGTCAGTTGCCAGCTAGTAACGTTGTCGTGTGTATCAGCCTACTCAAGAACACCAGATCGAATAAACGGGTGTGCCTGTTTACGACTCTGCATCCAGTCCGGGCAGCTCCGGATACTCATTTTCTCTAAACTACGATGTCAGTTGGTTATCAATACGAGTTTTAGCAACTCGTAAACGAGTAGATCTACGAGTCCGTGGTCAGGGAGCCTACACAGCTACCTGACTCGCCGCCGACAACGCGTCAAGGTTGGCTCCGCTTTGTCCTCATCGAAATCCATTCCAGCTGGAGTACCCCAGGGGCCTGTCCTGGGGCCTCTTCTTTTCCTGGTGTACACGATCGACCTCCCCCCAGCATGTACAAACTCGCACACCAAATGCAGCCAGTTCGCCGATGACACGGCACTCATCGCGACGCATTGCACGAGGGATTTATCAGCTGCATTCCTCCAACGTGCCGTGGACGCAGCAGGACGATGGTTGAAGGATTGGCATCTCCTCGTCAACACCACAAAAACCGTCGTCGTTTCCTTCCAACCCCAACACACCATCCACATTACGCTCCACTCGACTCGGCTGCAGCAGGTCCACCAACATAGGCACCTTGGTGTTACACTCCAAGACGATATGCGATGGACTCAACACATCATAGAAACTACCAACAAAGCCAAAAAACAACTACACGAACTCCACAAGACACGTGGCACAATGAACGCTTCCAGCCTATTATTAAAATATACACGACCTACATCCGACCTATTCTCGAAAATGGCAGCCTTGCCCTCGGCAACACCACACAGCAACAGCGGGACACACTGGAGAGATTTCAACGCCGTGCTATACGCATCTGCCTTCGGATTCCCCTCTTTGCACCAGTTCACCACAGTTCCCTCCTCCATCACGCAAAGCTTCCCACCCTTAGCTCACGACTCTTTGTTAAACAAGTCCTACTAGCATGGGACATCCACCGCCAAGCCTCCCCACCACACCTGCAACAACCACATCTTGCACCACAACGTCAACACCAAGCATACACCCTTCGACAGACAAGGACCTACTCCATCGAACACGCACACACAAACAGGCACCGAGATTCCCCCATCAACAGTGCCATCACCCTCTACAGCTCACTCCCTATCGACATCACAACCCAACATCGTAGAAATTATTTCCGAAACAAAGCATCCAGTCTTCTTTGAGCCCCGCACCCCCCTGGTTTCTGATGTCTCGAACGCGCACTCCCCTGGTTTCTGATATCTCGAACTTGTAATTAACTACCTCGATCACCCCTGCTAACGTTTTTGCCCCCACTTGTTTTTCATGATCAATTGCTCCTTGCCTCCCCGGGTAATTTATTTCCATCTAGCTGCTTCTGACTAGTATCAGTTCTATCACACTTAAGGGGGTTCGGGACAGTTAGGCCCAAAAAATTAATTTCAACATCAGCCCAATCTGACATCAGGTTTGAATAGGTACAGCCTTATATTTTCGCTTAGTAACATCAGTTTTTCAATTGCCTGAATAGGTCTTGCCAAAAACACAATTTTCCTTGATAACACAAAATATCACAAAATCCGAAAATTGATGAGAAATCGTCCATAACACCAGATAGGACAGAAAATATGACATAAAATTACACAGACTGTTCGAGGTATTGACTAAGATGATATCAACACCGAAAAATGTACACTTTGGTTGACGATGGGATCCAGGTCGTCATTTCCTGGAGAAGAACAAAAAGACGCAAAAAATGAAACTTTGAATTTTTTTGCAGCTTATTTTTGAGTTTGCCCCATATGTGGATACTTCAAATACGCACATACGCATGCGCAGTGCTGGAGTCTACTGCTAAAACGCAACAATGCATGGCATACATAAAACAAAAGGCAATGAAACATGAGCTATGCTAGACAGAGAGGTGTACTACATTCATACTCATAGGACTATGGAGTATGGTTCGGCCTATGGCTATGCGCAACACATGCGTTCAATGGTGACATCAATACAGAGACCGCAATCTCGCACACTCCCCCCGTTGACTAGCAGAAACAAGTAACCTATGCCACCGCATATTCATAAGATAACAATGGGATAAGTGTATCACAAAACCAATTATGCATATTCATGACCGATCTTGCTAGTCAACAGCTAAGATAGAGATAATGCTTTCCTCCAATTTCTACTGTTCTGATGATAACACAAACTGCGAACGTTCTGCAGTACTGTTGGATTACACAGTCTCGCCCTTGAGCTTATGAACCTACTCATATCGCAAGACAGTTTCTTAAACAAGTCCGGCCTCCATCAGCCGCTCGACTTTGCTGTTAGCCGCTCTAGCTGCTGCTCTCGACGGTCTAGTTGGCTGCTGTCCTGACTCATCAGGACCATCTGGTTTCTCTTCTTCATCATCATGGGCGTCACTGCAGCTCAACTCCAGCGGGTACAGATGTTGCACAGCTCTCTGAAGCACGACTGCTTTACCCTGGCTGTTGATGTTGCGTATGCTCGCTCCTCTGATCTTTCCATCTCCGCCTTCGTGCAGCTTCTCAACAACTCCGGTCTTCCAAGACCCACGAGGCTGATCTTTGTCATAGATAACGACAACATCGCCCTGGCTGATTGCACTCGGATTGTCGGAGAACTTGGTGTTCTTAGCGGTCGCTGCTATCAGCTCCAGGACGTACTCCTTGGACCAGCGGTTCCAGAAGTGGTCCGTGACCTGCCGTAGATACTGCATTCTCTTCTGGAGACTTCCTACGGTCGACTCTGGTAGACTGAAGTCGGGATCATCCAGATCTTCGGCTGGCTCTTCTGCCATCTGCGTCAGTCATCTGCCATGGAGGAGATGCGATGGCGTGATCGGTGCGTCCATATCATCCCTCGTCATGCCAACGTACCCGAGCGGTCTAGCATTGATGACCATCTCCGCTTCTGTCACGATCGTGCTGAGCTCATCTCGGGATAGCTTCGCTCCACCCACCACCTTCCTGAGGCAACGCTTCACACTCCGGATTAGCCTCTCGAATACTCCACCCCACCAGGGAGCTCTGGGCAGGTTAAATGACCACTGGATGGTCTGCTGGCCAATTCGCGTCAGATATCTGCTGGCCGCCTTGAACGTCTGGGCGTTATCAAACACGATGTACGCCGGCACACCTCTCCTGGCTGTGAATCTCCTCATTGCCCGGAGGAACGCATCCGTAGACAGACTGTCCACGAGTTCGAGATGGACAGCTCGGGTCACACAGCAGGTGAATAGCAGAGTCCACACCTTCTCTGAGCCGTCTACGAACAGTGGACCGGCGTTGTCCAGACCGACACTCTGGAAGGCAGGCGCTTGCTGTATACGAATGGTGGAAGAGGCGGCGCGAGTGGGCCGCGCAGTGGTTTGCCTTCGTGTCTTCGGCAGACTACACAGCGGTGGATGAGCTTCTTCACGACTTGCCGTCCGCGGACGACCCAGAACTTCTCTCGCAACTCTGCTAGGGTTGCCTTGCTCCCCCCATGCATCATGCGCTGGTGGCAATCCAAGATGATGAGGTCGGTGATGTGGTGCTCAGTAGGCAGCAGGATTGGGTGTTTTGTACCCTCGCTAATCAGCGCATTCTCGAGTCTGCCTCCACATCGCAGCGTCCCGTTGTCTTCTCGTACGTCTAGCTGCTTCGCTGCTGCCGTCAGCTTGGGGTCTGCCTTGATCGACTTCTGAGCCGCTTGGATCCACAGCTCTTCTGATCGTCGCAGATGTGCCGCAGTGGGCGCCTTCGACCTCGATCGGCGTTTCATTCGATCGACTGCCAGCAACACCGTGGCCGTTACACGCACAAGTTGGGTGTAGGTGCCGTCTGCCACACAATCCATGACATTACCGATGTCTTCTGCTGGGCTGTTGACGGTTGCAGCTGACACTGTGACTGGCTTCGGCACTTGTTCCTTCTTCGTACCATTCTCTTCCCTCAAGCAGTTGGCCGGAGGAGATGTCGTCAGCATATACCCCTCACTACCGTCGAGATGAGTGCAACTGGGCTGCTCAACCAGCGTTCATCTGCCATGAGTCGTGCGCCTGATGCACCTCTAGAGGCAATGTCGGCTGGGTTCTCTTCGGTGGGACAATAGCGCCACTTAGCATCTGGCACGCGCTTGTGGATTTCTCCAACGCGGTTGCCAACGAACTGCTTCCATTCCTTGTGCCCAGGATTGGTGATCCAGTACAGCGCCACGTGCGAGTCGCTCCAGCACACCATTTCATTAACCTCCAACTCACCCTCCAGGGCTGCGCGAACGGTGGAGATCAGTCGGCTGAGGATGACTGTAGCGGTTGCTACTTAGAGTAGTTTCGCCTGAATCTTTATTGCAGAAGGGGGAACATTATCGGACACGGAAAAGCACAACTAACTACAAGGAGAGCAGAAATGAAGAGTGATTCCAATCGGGAATCACTGTGTAAAGAAGACAGAGAGCGGAATGGACGGCGGTGCTGCGTGCACACAGCAGCGACCGGAAGCAGCGTGCCCAGTACGGGATGCCATGTATAGATGGAGCCCGAGGGCAGTGCACTCAGACATGAATACGCACGCGCACCCGAGTACTGCATTCAGTCCATGCGGGGACTGTGCCATAGAAGGGGAAGGGTTAGTGATGCGCAGCCAGCAAGTGCAGCGGGACATGAATGCATGAGTCAATGGTACAGCATGCAGGCTGCGGTTCTTATACAAGTACACACGTTAGATCAATGCGAGTGAGTGGAGTAGGAAGGAGAAACCTGGAGACAGACAATGATATGCCTAGGGATAGAGTTCTGTCATGATGCTACTTATTACACTACAATGACTGCTGCGAGGAGTTCCAGTCTTGGTGTGCTGAGCTCCTTCAGTGGTGCCACACGAGTTTTCGCTGTTACGAAGCGTGCTCGTGTCTCGTCACCGGTACCATTCACGAGATACACGACAGCGGCGTACGCCTTGTTCGAGGCGTCGCAGAAGCCATGTAGGGACCAGGTTGTCGTCGTGTCGACACAGAAGCAGCGAGGTACCGACAGCTTGCAATTGGCTAAGTCTTCAACGATGGCGCTCCACTCGATGACTCTGTGTTCTGGCAGCGCCTCATCCCAGTCGTAGCCGTCCTTGCAAAGTTGCTGGAAGAAATTCTTCAGTCGAAGGACAACTGGCGAGAGGATACCCAGCGGGTCGAAGCATGTTGCTGATGTCTGTACCACCTTACGCTTCGTGACCTTCTCACCCCGGCCTGCTGCTGCTGCATTGCTCAGGTCAAACTCCAGGGTGTTGCTGCCGTACTTCCA
This sequence comes from Sycon ciliatum, assembly GCF_964019385.1. Classification (NCBI taxonomy): domain Eukaryota; kingdom Metazoa; phylum Porifera; class Calcarea; order Leucosolenida; family Sycettidae; genus Sycon; species Sycon ciliatum. The sequence goes on from NC_088643.1 coordinate 51,194,378, forward strand.
CCGAACACCTAACAGACGGTGTTCTTGTTCGTCGGGAACGTCGCCGCTGGTTGGTGCTGGCTTGAGGATGGAAGAGTCGACGTTCTCAATGCTCTTTGTCAGCTCCGGTGAGCTAGTGACGAGCTTCCGGAGGTTGAAGCCGCCTCGGCCGAGCCATCAATCCGAGTAGGTAAACTTGTCGATGTCTGTTATCTTCGGGTTGTTGTGGACCGATGTTGAGTATGTGTCCCAGAATGTGGTACACTCTGCTATGTCCCCACTGAAGGTCTTCAGTTGCAACTTTGGCAGTTGCAGATTGAAGGCAGCTGGCTCACTACTGCTGGTGCTGGCTTCATCAGTCACTGTGGCTGGTGCAGTACTTAGTGCAGCCACATTCGGTTCAGGTTCAGGTGCCTGTGCATGTGCAGGGCTGGCACTACGTTGTTGCAGTACAATACTAGCATCAAGACCTGGTCTTGGTTCATGCCTGTCAGCTGGCAACTGCAACTGTACCTCTAGCTGTGGAGTGGCATAACCCTCCAGCGTTGTCATTGATCTGTGACTGCTATCCGATTCTTGCTGACGTGCAGCAGCGTAGTCAGGACTAGCAGTTACAGCTTGTGCAAGTGTGCGTGACTTGGTGGTGGTACTGCTAGCGCTGGGTGTGGACGCCAACACAGGACTCATCACAACGGAAGCAGGTGCTGCTCTAATACGACTACCACTAGAATTATGCGCTTCTTCTACCTCCACAGGTCTCAACTTCGCAATGCACAACAAAATCTCAGACTGGAGGCGATCAGCATCTTCAATCTCCTTCTCAATCTCATCCTCCTCACCCATTCCGTTCAAAATCACATCATCAAGCTCCCTCAAACGGGTTACCTTTTCCTCCAAAGACACCCTGACGTGCTGTGTCTCCACAAAGTCCAAGGTGTCACCAGCGAGGAGTTCTGCTCCTCGTTTGAGCAGACGTGCGGTGGCTCCTCTCTGCCCACCAAGTGTTCTTTTCTCCTTTCGGAGATCGTTGGCTACAGCGCCGGCGTCCCGGCCACCGTTCGTACTATCATCCATAATGGGATGTCAACTAGAATCGAGCGCTCTGCCGGCCGGACAGAATTTTGCTCTTCAAGAGTTCGAGGTTCAATTCGTTCTGTAGGCTGATTCACCTATCCGGCTCGAAGGACCATATTCTTACTTCAATAATCAGCAAGAGGTTCGGTTCATATCGTTATAATATTACTTTGAACTACGTTCTTTGCTCACCATGATCACAGCTGTTACTTCTTCTACAAAGCAATCTAACACCACTAACTAATTAGGACTAGCTCGACTGATAACAAGAGCTGGGGAGAGAGAGGAAGCGAAAAGACTAAAATGCAAATGTTACAGATCACTGCGCATGCGCAGTGCTGGAGTCTACTGCTAAAACGCAACAATGCATGGCATACATAAAAACAAAGGCAATGAAACATGAGCTATGCTAAACAGAGAGGTGTACTACATTCATAGGACTATGGTCTATGGTCTATGGAGTATGGTTCGCCCTATGGCTATGCGCAACACATGCGTTCAATGGTGACATCAATACAGAGACCGCAATCTCGCACAGGAGTACAGTTTTGTAGTTAGGCTTCCGGTGTCCCGTCACTTCGGAGCGTGACATCTCGTCGCGCGACATTTCGAAGCGGTCATTTCGAAGACAGTCAGTTAGGAACGGGGACACTTCGAAGTGTGTCAAATTCGGCGCCAGACGATTCGACGAGAACCAGTTCGGAGAATGGCCACGACATCGCCTGTTCATTTCGTCGGAAAAAGGACATAAGGATACGAGTTAAGAGTAACTCTCCATCACTGTAACTGGATACTATAATTATACAGTCAGAAAGTGCAATAACTAGGCACACAACTGACAAGAGTACTGAGACATTCGACGTCCTGACACCTAGCTACAAACACATCTCCGTAGCGCTAACCGACAGCCTTCCAACTTGGAAGGTTCAAGGTTATGGAAAGACCAAAGAGGGGAAGGCAAGCGCAACGAAAACGAGCAAAATAATTGTAGAAAGGAAAAGGACATATGGAAACGAGTCAAGAGTAACTCTCCACCACTGTAACTAGATACTATATACAGTCAGAAAGTGCGACAACTAGGCACAAAACTGACAAAGTACTGAGATATTCGACGTCCTGACACCTAGCTTCAACACATCTCCGTCGGTTAGCGCTACGGAGATGTCCGAACTTCCCGGGTCCCAGTTGACGTGCGATGAATTGTCGTGGCAGCGAAGTGACGGGTTTCGAAATGTGTCCGCGACGAGACGGTTCTCGACGATATGACCTCTTCGAACTGACGCTCGTCGAAATGTCCCGCTCCTAAGTGACGTAGAACCTCCTCTTAGGCGTTCTTCGGGTCGTATTTACCACTGGAGCTACTGTATCTAGGGCTGCATTGACCTTCCCCGTCCACTCAGCAACCATCGCGTCAACATCATAAGTAGTGAAGGTGTTAATGGAATTGAATTGGAGGGCTGCACAGAATAGATTTTCATCGAAATTTCTGAAGTTGCGACTAGCAACGTTCCGAGTTGTTGCATGGTCTGAGTTGGTGTCGATGGCTACGGGGAGGAAAGTCGTTATGAGGCAGTGGTCAGAGTGTTCGCATGCGTGGGTAGTAGCAGGCGCAACAGCTGTGATATTAGTCAGCATGCAATCGATCGATGAACTTGATCGGACGGTAACTCGTGTTGCATCTCCAACGACATTTGTGAAGTTGAAGGGCAGTAATATCTTGCCCTGAAGATGGTGGAACTGAAGTTTGGTCTGATCCAAGAAGTCGGTGTTCAAGTCCCCTACAAGCATTACTTGTTCTGCATCAGCTTGGTCAATAGTTTCGGCAAGCAGATCCCAATAGGCTACGGGTTCAGATGGGGGGGGGGGGGGGCGTAAAGGCATCCGACGAGGATATTATCACGGCGGCCGATTTGGATCCTCACCCAAGATAATTCCAGGAGGGGATTTGTATAGTTCATTTCTACACAAGCACTCACTGTGTTCCTCACGTATATGCATACACCCCCACCCTTTCTGCACGGGTTGCAGGTGGTTAGGCAGGAGCCGTTTGGTTGGCATGCTCTATCTCTTCGGAGCAATGTCATGCAATGTATTGATATCACTGCTTCGGAGATACTGTTGTCGAGCCACGTTTCTGTAACTGCCAAGATGTCTAAGTGTATGCTGCTCCATGAGCTCTTCAATAATATGTGCTTTATGCCTCAAACTACAAATAGTAATATGTCCAATGCGAATTGTGAGTCCCTGTGGGTAGGAAGTGGGGGAGAAATTAACATTTACGGGTACTGGGTGAGACTGGTTGGAAGGGGAAAAGGGGTGAGCCTGCGGATTTAAATTACTTTTGAATGGGACCATCTACTTGGAAGCTGGCTTCGTCACTTTGGGGCTGCCCGCAAAACGCCACTTGCGTACTGAGTGGCTGATGGCTTCGGGCCAGAAGGCTCTGTCTAGTACACGCGCTTCATGTTCTGCAGCCACAGTGACTCTGGCATACGATGTGCCAAGGTATTTCGACTCCATGACGGAGCAATTTAATACCTCCACGTCCCTCGCTTCGCACCAGTCTCTGACTTTATTAGGATTGATTGATTGATTGATTTTTATTTCACGGATCTTCCAGAGGCAAATAGATGCCTATCGAAGAGAGTCTCCTAAGTAAGTATGGAAAATGAGAAAGTAAGGATGACCCAAAGGTAAATCGCCTATCGAGGGGTTCACCGCATTGAATGGGTATGATATGACAAAGCAAAGAGGCAACCATTGTGCGTGTGTGTGGGGGGGGGGGGGGGAGGGGGGAGTTTCGAACTATGCACAGTGAAGGGATAATTGTATGTACATGTACATGACCAAGGATAGGGTACACCGTACAAAGTTGTCATTTTGGGAGCAACGGATTGGGAAGTACTCGTATAACGGTACGTATTGTGGTAATGAGTCCCGTACCCACGTTTTGTTGGGATGTGTACGTGGGTACGGTGTGTGGTAAGGGGTCAGGGATGGAAGACTTCTGTTGACGAAGCTCTACTACTTCATGCCTCAGCTCTTGGATTTCCAATTTCAGGGCCAACATTGTGCTGTCTCTATCTTCCCTCGACATAACAATCTCCTTGGACAAGGTTGAAACACATGATACAAGGCTAGACAATTGTTCCAACGTACCGTTTGGACTTGCTGGCTGCGGTAGCACTCCCACGCCCATCTTCCGGAGTTCTTTAACGAGTTCCGGGCGAGAAAGGCTTGAGGGTTGGTCTACTGATTTCCGCTCGCCCAGGTCATTTAGGTCCTTGAATCCCACCAGGACTAGGTCTAGATTCTCATCAAGTGACATCGTAAGGTACACAAAGGTTTGGCAACTGCTTAAGGGATGCTGTAGGAGTGCCGCTGAGGCTGATCCTCAGAGCACGAAAACCTCCAACCGTCCCCAAAAACTTCAGAAAACATCTTCAGGAAGTGGAAAGAGCAAACGGCATGGTCCTTGGTTGGGGGAAATGCTGAACGTCTGATTTGTCCCAACCAAGATTTCAGCATTTTGTTCGTCACTATTTCGCTTGTCTGCTGATGTCTCCGCACTCCAGCTTTCTCCTGTCGGTGTCACGTCCCAGTACACAACCGAGAGGACTACTAACAAACAGTTCACTGCACTAACAGCATTGAACACAGCCCTTCTTTCACTTTGTGCATACAATAAACCAATTGAAAGTGACCAATTTCTGCAGTGATCGACCTTCTCTGTGGTGGAGCTAAGCCTTTCATACGTCATCACTGCGCTGGTCGCGATGGCAACGTGAGTATACAATTGGCGATTTGGCAAGTTTGGCTTATCGTATGGAAGCGAGAGATATGCCATTCGAACCGATATCAAATTGTCTTTCTTCTGGACCTAGCCATTGGCGGACTATGCTCGGCCAATCGTCAAATTATGCTTTTGATTATGCCACAATTATGCCAACAAATATTCTGAATTATGCTGAAATATGCTCGGTTCCACTATGTATTCACGCTGTACATAGATGATTGAGAAACCACGCATACACACATGGCCATGCCCTAAGCATAATTTTTGTCTAAACCGAAAGATGATGCCAACCTTACACGTTGGAATCCGTATACAGTACGTATCGCCTATAAGGTTGGCGGCTATAGTAATATACCGGATATAGTGATCAATTTCTCAAATTCATTTTCATTTGCCATAACTAAGTATACACAGTTATCGCGTGTAGTAATAATCGTCTATAGTAATATATCGCCCATAGTGATCAAATTTGTATTTCAAAAGACCTTTATTACATTATTTTGGCATCGGTTATAGTGATTGATGTAAAATCAAGCGATGTCAGAGGAGAACAGGGTGTTACTTCTTCGTGAAGAACTTGTCCAGTGAGTGTTGTTTGGTGAGTTTTGCTCGTACAAGTTGCCAAATATGCCTCCATCATGAGGAAATGCTGATTTTGTGTGTCAGGAGCTACAGGTACATTGTACATGATTTTACAGGTACAATCATGTACAATGTACCTGTACATGTATTGTAGTGCGTATGTGCACGGCGCGCTGACTGGCCGCTGAGTCGTTTGACACCCCACTCGCATACATTGCATGCAGTATCGGTCATAGTAATATATCGCTTAAATATAGTGATAAAATGCTCAAAATCAAACACCAACGCTATACTATACCTATAGGCGATACTGACTGTATTATGCCGGAGCATAATTTTTCGACGAAATCCCAAGATTATGCCAAATATTATGCGGCATAATCCGCCAAGGGCTATGACAAGGAGTCGTAACTCGGGTATTTAAAAAAAACATCTGCAGGCTTTCTGACAAAGCTGTATTATGCCCCTAAGCATAACTTTTGTCTAAACCGATAATATTGCACGACACTGACCAACGGTAAGTTATAGGCGTTTCACGCTCACGTCTTTATTCGCGTCTTCGTCTTCGTTGCCTAGGCGATCCCGGGGAATCCCCAAAACGTGAGCTGAAGACTTCAAAACGCAGACGCGGCCCAATGCCTGGGCAGAGTCTTCGGCCACGTCTTCGTCTTTTTTGTCGTTTTGAACTCTTGTCTGGCCTATCTGCATGCGCAGAGATCTTGGCGGGGAAATTTAAAGTGAGCATGTAACCTGCTAGCTGCATCTGTCAAAAGAATTTTCTTCTTCCGTTCCGTTCTCTTCGACTTTGACATTGAGGTTCCGTTCTTTTCTTTTCATACCGGTGCCTTTGTTCGTACCTTCACCTTCCAGACAGAGGACATATTAGCATGTCAATAGGGACATGGTGAAGCTGTTCGTATGCAATCGCTCGATCAGGAAGCAATTGCCCAAGACCGTGCCACAAAAGCAAAAGGAAGAGCCGAAGCACGCGTGCTTCCATCGCAGGGCGTAATATTCTTCACCTACAAAAGCGAAATAATGATGACCACAAAACTAAAACTGAGAACTGTTTGGTCTTCCTCGAGGCTGGCTGGTACATGGTGTGGAAACTACAGAACTAACTGCTATAACTGGCAATCAGCTCTAGCACGTCTTGGATCAGTCCAAAAACAACGAACAGCCTTTTAAAATCCACCAACGTCCTTCACAGCTGAGACTTTCAGTTCGTGCTTGTCTTGGTTGCGCTCACCCTCCCCTCCTTATGTTAATTTCCTATAGCTTAGAACGGCCGTCCAAGCTGAAAGGCTGTTGCCTAGTGTTGGAGTGTACATCCAAGACGTGTTAGAGCTGATTTCCAGGTAGGTGTAGAACTGCCGCTAGGGTTTACCGGGTGTTAGCGGCCGTCGTGAGTTCCCTTCGGGAACGGACACGATAATTTACTCTTTTTTTTAGAACGTCGGTACGTTGGTCAGTGTCGTGCAACGTTATTGCATGAGCTGTATGTAAAGTAACTGGTGGTGTTAGTGGATATTATAGCGTAACTTCTAGCTCTTTGGTCCTCTTTTCTTCTTATAATAATAATTATGGTTACTTTTGGAGTTGGGCTCCATGCCCGTGCTTTTTACTCGTACTTGTGCAGTACATGTGTACGCTGGGTATGCTGGTCGACTTTGTTAATAATAAATCATAATATTCATCACGAAATAGCATTTGCAGTTTCGTGTTTTCAGAGATCTGAAAAGAGAACAACATTCCGAAAATGAGATGATCACACTAAAACCACAAATTGTGTTTTGAATATCCATCCGATGTTTATGTTTACATAATTTCCCTTGGTGTGTCGTTTGTCTTCTTGACCGCGTGTAGGCTAACATCGACACACATTGACTGCGGGACTAGATGATGTTGACTAACATGCAGCCGGTATGATACTACAGTTAGTCCGGACACAGAGCCGTCACGATATTGTACGGTCGAACTGCATCAGTCTTGAATCTTGATCTCCTCCGTGACTCCCCACTGCAGGTGTGCAGTACAGTAGCGGACTATCAAGTGTTTCCCTGTCAGACCCAGGGTTGAGGAATGATTGCTGATGTGGTGTATGGGAATGAGTAGTAGCCGTTTGTGGCTCTCGCCAGTTTGGCAGGAATTGGTGAAAGCCGCAAACGCCAGACTAGCCAGCTCGCTCGCTGTTTCTACGACGTGATACAGTAGCTCACGTTCATTCTCCTATCTCTCTATATCTCTCACTCTCTCTCTATCTATCTATCTATCTATCTATCTATCTATCTATCTAATCTCTCTGTCTCTCTCTATCTCTCTCTGTCTCTGTGTCTCTCTGTGTCTCTCTCTCTCTGTTTCTCTCTGTCTCTCTCTGTCTGTCTCTCTCTCTGTCTCTCTCTCTGTCTCTCTCTCTATGTCACTCTGTCTGTCTCTCTCTGTCCCTGTCTCTCTCTCTCTCTCTCTCTCTCTCTCTCTCTCTCTCTCTCTCTCTCTCTCTCTCTCTCTCTCTCTCTCTCTCTCTCTCTCTCTCTCTCTCTCTCTCTCTCTCTCTCTCTCTCTCTCTCTCTCTCTCTCTCTCTCTCTCTCTCTCGCACACACATCTGATTCCGTCCTTTCCGAAGGGCCCCACTCTGTTTGATCAGTACGATCAGAGTATTATAAAGGGAACGAGAAGAACACCACGATCGTGTTCTGAAAGGTGCTGGCCTAGCCTAGCCTAGCCTGCCAGCTGATCTCACTGCTCCTGGAGACCTGGCTCGTTTTCACCTGCCAATCCGGTCTGCCTGAGGGGCCTTTCACAATCGCACGCTAGGTGAATTCTTGAGGACAGGTCGAGGTTGGGTGGGTTTGTGCCAGGACTGATGAATACTATTATTTCTTGTCTGTACAATGTCATGTATTTCCATTTGAAAGCACATGTTTACACACACTGTACATAATATATGCCGTGTATGTACCGTGAGTTACGGCGTTACAACCCCCCCCCCCCCCCCCCCTCCCGCACGATCGATGCGTGCGGACATGAGCTGTTTGTGTTACTGGTTTATGGTTTATACCCTGATTTACTCTATTGTATCGCCCAATGATTATGTCTCTGGGCGGCCTTCAGGCCCAAGAGGCATTGCAATTTACATGTACTCTTTTTGGTTGCTCGATCTCATCATCGGCCACATGTAGGTCAATAATCGTATTATGATTTATCAGCAATTACCGCCACACACCTTCTACTGGTACAATCCTGATCAATGAAATCCAGTCGCGGCACTCAAGTTTGCGCCTTGCACCATTTCGCAGCCCAGTGTTGGCAGGTATAGGGCTGCTCAACGCCCGGCGGTGTGTGAATGAGCGACGCTGTGACTGGATTTCAGTGAGCAGCAGCACTGTACGTGTTCATTGAATGCATTTTCACGATCATTCCGATGGGTGCCATTATTGCACGTGGAGATATAAAGAAGAGAAGTCTCCTGCTTACCGTGGACGGATCACTAGTGCATGTCTACTGCATGTACAACCATACTTGTACTTGTAATATTATTCTTTTCTGTTTGCATGTACAATATACATGTTACAGTAGATCTCCTACTCGAAGTACCAAGTCTTGAAGCGAGTGGCGGAATTATGGGGTATGGCTGTAGAAAGAACCACAACTCTAGCTTCCCATGTTTCAATTGCACGTCTCCTTCTTGCAGATCATGGACGACAGTGGCGTGGTACTTTGTTCCTCGCCCTTGGCAAGTCGCTAGTCTTGGATTCGTAGATCCTCCTCCTCCTCTTTTCCCTGCGCCCCAACGCCGGTCAGTGATACAACACCATACAGTACATGTACTAGTATATACTAGTACAATAATACATCAGCACTTATCTCTCTCCTCATAAGCGTTGTGACACTGACAGTGGGTAAACTGATACTTTGACAACATTAGAATCTCAGCCTGAAGGCTGAAGCACGCCATGCACCAAATCGTTTGTATTGCGCATGTCACACTGATGTAGTGCAGTACCGGTGGAAGTGAACGTCTAAAGCCGTAAAGGCTGGCTTTCTTCTAGACACCTCCCTCGGTAGCTCAGTCGCACTTTTACTCCGGATCGTTTGCATTCTGAATCTGTCTGATCTTTGTAGCAGTCACTATCATGACATGCACGTGTGTGTGTGTCTGTGTTCGATCATTCACGCGGAGGTGTGAATGACGACACACAGTAACCGCCCCGTCGCCATTTTGCAAGGACCATTGTCCCTGGCTGGTTAGAAGAGCGCACTCAGCTTTGTTTGTTTTTGATTTTGACGTTGGAGGGAATATCAAATTCGTATCAAGGATCATAATGTAAAAAAGATGGGAATGTTGTTTAAAAAATGACATTCCAGTTGCTTGCTAGGTGTTATGGGACGTTTGTCTGGACTCTGGAACACTCAGGCCACGGGATGTTAGTGTGCCGGCAGTACGATTATCTGAGGTTGTCCTCTGCTCCGGGCATGCACTGCATATGTCTAGGCCAGACTGTGGCTTCTCCACGTTTTTAGTAGTTTTTACTGTACATGTACATGTATAATAAGTATACGCAGTCAGTACGGAATATTAGCCAGCGCATGTCGGATTTTCTCATTGAACCTTGCCCAACCGTTTGCACTCAGGTCTTGTGTAGCATCCTCTTTGATCCTGTTAGTTACTCACTGCTACAGAGCAGTTTGGGATATGTGTAAATTGTACGTAATGAGGAATTGTGTGTTGCTTCCTACATGAGACTTGGATTCTCACTTGACTGACTCACGACTGCCATCCAGAGCACACGAGAAGTCCATCGAACCCTCCACTCGGCAAACCTGCAAGAAAGCACCACTCCCTGCTCAATACAGTGTTTCGGGGAGTTCACCCCTCATCAGTTGAGCTTGAGTAGGCTGAGGAAGATTGTGCGTGAAGAGCACTTCTCATTATTATAGTGCTCTCCAGTAGGGAGCAACACGCAATTCCCCAGTTATCACCGAAGTCGCATCAACCTCTTCTTCACAATGTATGTAATGAGTCTCCACTAACGTGTGACATGGAGTGAATCGAACGCACTCGCACTGCATTGTACATTATCATTGTACATGTACCTTCTTTTACCCTGGCATGTCCAGACTGTGATCCTTAGCTGTTCAAAGTTAAACGGCCAAAACACATTCCCGCCGATAAGTGATGATATTTTGTGCTCGCACATCCGCATGGCACAAGGTTGATGGATTGGCATATTGCAGTCTTAGACGTTCTCCTTTTCTTTTGGCTGATTACCCTGCCTGGTGCGTTTGACCAGTAGTAATTCCGACGTCGCACGAGCTGCTCACTCAGACCTCATCACCACTGCCGTTGCGCTGGCTCCACCAAAATAATTATACGTTATGCATTCTCATACCTGAGGCTGTGAGATGTGTTGTAAACAGTCTGTGGTTCGGTGTGCACAACACAGCTATGTTCTGCACTTCAATACAATCATCATCGTTTTAAAACAATTTTAAAAGTGGGTGCCAATCGCCGGCCTTCGGCTGAGTGCTGATGAATAATATTAACCCTTTAGAGCCTAAATTATTTCAGGAGACGCATGAAATTCACAAACTCACATTTTCATCTGACTGTAATTTCGATATCCTTTGGAGTATTCCAACAATCTCGGGCTCTATGGAAAGCTCTCTCCAAGACGAACACAGCCATACCCGAAACTACATGTAACTGTGAGCTTGCCATCTCAGCCTCGTCACGAGTCGTGGCTTGGTACTGCATCTATCACCTTGATAGTAAGACATGGTGATCATGGGGATGGCTGGCGCAACGGAAACGTACTAAGCTGGTTGTGTTTCTAAACACAATTACGTAGCCGGTGATAAAGCGGAGGTGCTATCTTTACTTTGCGTATACATTGTACATGTACATGTATGTAGGGCCGGGCTAGCATCCTCTCAAAGCCGTCTCAAATCAGTATGGAATGGATCCGAGACCCAATGAGGCATTGTGACGAATTTAAACCGTGAACGAGTCGGCTGGCTGCAGAGTGCAAACTGATGGAGAACTACATGAGTGCTCCTCTTGCTTTCATACAATACTTCTTTAGACTAAGAGTTAAGTGTAGCGGCAGCAGCAAAATTACCACCGACGTGCACCACCAGCAGCAGCAGCAATAGTTTTGAATACCAGCACGACCAGTCGCTATCTGTGAAGCGTTGCCTGCAAGGAGTCTAGTCTGAGTCAGTAGTTTACGACACAACTTCACAAATAGGGTTTTAGGTACAATGGTCAATGTACTACAGTAAGTACATTGACTGTAGCATGCAAGACATGCTCTCATTGCTCTGTCAGTGTCATTATGTCACTGGGTAGTGTGTCCGACTGGTGGCCCTGCTGGGGCCAAGTGGTCATGGCGTGGTTATGACATACCCGCCCCATAGCACGGGATCTTGGAACGTGGCCCGCCTTCACGCCTCTTGTAATCAAGCAGCGAGCACGGGAGAGTGGACCGAGGACACAGATGAGAGAGAGTCAGCTTGTGTCGGTTGTGAGTACAATACTCCTAAGTCATGATGTAGAGTAAACAATGGTGAAGCAAGCTAGCTGCAGCCTTCCCAGAATGGCAGTACAAAATGACATGTGTACTTGTGAAGTGTTCAAGTCTAGGCCGAGCCCAGGTGGCGGGCTGCAGCGCTGGTGGATGGCAAGGTTGCCACAGACGTGAAACATGCCACTAGCACACTGCAGACAGCAGACATTTCATGGACTTGGATACTGGCATGCAATTATGTAGAAGTAGAACTGGTTGTCAAGCTCTCTCCCCAAGACCCAACCCTGCACAGGCTCTGCACTCTAGCCATATCATCATGATGTTATCTGCCACAATCCGTGGCACAGACTCAGTAGATCCACCTAGATCTACGGAGTAGCTATGATAACCAACTGGCATCGTAGTTTAGACCTCTATGCTCTAATAATGACAATGTGTATCCGGAGATGCCCGGACTGGATGTAGTAGTAGTAGTAGTATTTATTATTTGACTAGGGGAGTCCCAACAGGCATGGCCTTGTTACAGGGAACCCTAGCCCTAGGTGAATCTTTGTGAGGTGAGCAAAAGTACCAGCAGATTGTGCCTGACGACAGTTTGGAGGAAGAGTGTTCCACCGACCTGCCGCCAGAAAAGAAACTGAGCGCAGTCCATACCCAATATGTACATTAGGTAATACTAAGGCAGCTGTATCCTGGCCACGAGTACGAGCATTTGTGTGCGGGCCAACTGAACGCAGGAGAAACAGTGACTGAAGGAGGGGGCTAGCAATTGATGACAAGCAGCGATAGACCAAAACGTATAGTTTCAAATTAACTCTTTGCTCAAACGAATACCGATGACACCGTTGTAAAACTAATGCAGTTGGGGTCATTCTATCTAAACCAAATGCCTTCTTCATCGCAATAAAGGATGCAGAGTCGTAAACGGGAAAAACCGTTTATTCGATCTGGTGTTCTTGAGTAGGCTGATACACACGACAACTAGCTGGCAACTGACGTGCAGAGTGTGAGGGTAGCTCTTCGAAGATCTCCTCTTTTGAATTCGAAAAGCTTCTCTGTATCGGAAGCTTCTCTGTATCGGAGTGGCCATCCCAGGCTTGTGCAAACTCTCAAGGCGCCTGGTCGTCCATCGCTGTTGTCACTGCGCATGCAAAGTGCTCTGCCAAAGGTGTGAAGTGCGGGAAGGAGAGCGACGACCAACGTTTGAATCATGCCGATACCGGCGTACCCGTCGCTTGCTGCGCACTTGCCCGCGCACCAGGCCGCCAGGGACGGCGATATTAGCGGTCTTGAGCGACTGCTGGACGGTAGCGGAGTGGCGATCTTCCAGAGCGTGGACGACACTTCAGGGGACACTGCTCTGCACATTGCGGCCGAGGAAGGCCAGCTTGAGTGCGTTACTTGGCTGTTGCGACATGGCGACATTTACTACCGGACCAAGAACACCACTGGCGAAACGCCAGCATACAAGGCGGCGCTCAATGGGCACTTGGACTGTCTGGAGACGCTCATTGAGTTCGACAAGGAGAAAGCGAGTACGGCAGCAAACGAGGCGAACAACCAGGGCCTGACTTGCCTGCACACTGCCACTATCCACAACCACATGGCGGTTATCAAATGGCTACTGAATCGCTACCATTCGACGGCATTCGCCATGAACGAGTTTGGCGCATCGGCTGTTCACTTTGCCGCCGCACAGGGTAAGAAAATGTCGAATTCAATGATGGAACTAATTCATGGGTAGATCTACACAGTGAAACTCTTGAGCCTTGTACTTCGTTAGTGCATCTTCAGTAAGTTCAGAGGGTCAGGGAACCACACCATTGGCACTGTGTAACGACTACGTTATGGATATAATGTATCAAGGAGATTCACCACTGCACTCCATCATGCATGAATGACTCGCGAAATCCTCCAGAAGCTACGCAAATGCACAAGCAGTTACCATGGATTTCACTTTGTACTTGCCTGAACTAAACTAAACATCCTTTTTTCATTATTGCTTGTGACTGTGGCATGTACAAGGTTTTCCTGGTACTTTACCCGTATTTCTATTTTTACCCGTATTCCAGTAAGATTATTGAATGCCAACTTTTCACAGGACAACCCTGCAGGTTGATCATGGGAGGAGTATCACAGTGCATCGACGATGTTTCATGCATTCATGCCTGTTGATACTGCTGGCCCTCCACGTGACGTTGCCCCCATCTCCGGGGTTTCTTCCTGATAGTGAATTCTGTCACGGTGCCCATGCATGCTCTGCTTGCACTCTGCCCCATGTTTGTACTCTTCACCCCGTGCAGGTAATGTTGATATTCTGAAGCTGCTGACGGAACATCTAGGAGCTGCCGCAGCCAACAGTAGAGACTTCAATGGTAAGTACATGTATGAGACAGGTGCTGCATATGACTGCTCGTCTACAGTGTCTAAATCATGGTCTACAGACTGCGCTAAGTGTTTGTGCTTAATATCGGGGGGGGGGCTCAAAGTCCGGGGGAGGGTGGGGGGGGGGGGGGGGTGAGCAATAGACCAGGCATGCTACAGAAGCATAACATCCTGTCTATGTTGGGTCCAAAATTAGACACAACAAGCAACTTCTTGTTTGGTGGCGGAGAAAGTGTGATCATCCTATGCTTTGTGTTTCGCCAGCCAGCACCTGAAAGAACCCAGAGCACATGTCTAGGACACTATGGATGTGCATGACAGACAAGGACCATTGAGCCGGTGGGAAACATAATTGACACCATCACTAAATCAAAGTGACATAGGGGGTGTCTCTGGGGGGATTTTTGGACACCGCGAAACGGCAAGTATGCCCCTACAAAGTAACAGAGCCCCGTGGGAAGTTGTACTGTCACGGTGCACCAGACACTACATAATGCACATGTGTTCAAAACTAAAATACAGTATACAGTGCATGTGCAGGTATCCTTCTTGTACTCAGAACGATTTCAGTGTTCTGCCTTATTATTATTATTATTATTAACTTCAGGGCTCACGGTTGGGATGCCAAAACTCGATTACGTGGGAGGACATCTTGAAATCTGATCACCATAGAAATGAGCTCGCGTGACTCGAGCTATGCACGCGGCAGTGCACGCCTACGCGGCGCGGAGCAAAGCAAGGAGAGTTGCAGTGACCTGGTGACTGACAAGAAGAAGTAGAACTGAGGAAGACGGAGACTGGCTGGGGACTTGTGTTTCACTTTGGTTGCCGTTCACTGTCGTTGTTACTGCTTCTTTCCGAGCTAGTGTGTTGCGAGCAGTGCTGGCCTCGTAAGCCGAAGACTTCAGACAGTTCGTTCGCACGCTGCGTCCTGCGATGAGAAGTCGCGAGTTCTGCCGCCGAGTCTTTGCTGAGAAAGGGATCGACATCTATGTCGTCCGCTGGTGCACTGGCGCAGGTGAGGAGAGGTAGAGGACAAGAGCTCCTTGATGGAATGAAGCAAAGACTCACACCGTGTTCTAGTTCGTTATCTCTGTTCTCAGAGCGTTTTGTAAATGCACTTACACGAGTGAAAGAGCCGTGCCACGCTGCTGTGAGAAGTGACGATGGAGAGATGTGAATTATTTGATTTGCCACTCTCTTTCGTTGCAAGAGGACGAATCAAATGGCTTCGCCGTTGTACTGGTCATGTATTTTCGGTTCGCCATAGCTGCTGAAGCACACAGCAGTAGAGCGCCGATGAGCGAGACAGCAAACGGTCAATCATATTTCAAGAGTTTGTCAGTCACGGAGGAAACATTGCAAAAAACGCCTTGCTGCTGCCTCGCTGGTGTAGTTTCCGCATCGTACAACGCATATGCACAGGCTTCCTTCCTTGTCGTCGCGCACGGGAGTTCGCGTGCGCCCCTGCCGACTTAGCTCACTTCAAAACAGTATAAGGTAGCACAATATTGGCCGATTTTGACAATCGATGGCTCAAAATCTTCAGGAGATACTAAGCTACAGTTTAACCGAAGCGATTTTTCCCTAGATGAAGGGATCGCTGTAGAGCATTCACGGACTTTGTGACAATATCTTTAGTTTCCCGGGGCCAAAATCAAAAATTCCTTCGGTTGAACCCCTAGTTCACATCTTGCCTGGTTCCACCCAAATTTTCAGTGTCGTACTGTCTACCCGTGCTACCTTATTCTATTTTGAAGAGGCATGTGTCGCACTGAAAATGCGCTGCGAGATGGCTAGAGTTTGTGTACAAGGGGTGGTCGAGCTGTGGTCGCGTGACAGTCGACCTGTCGTCGCGTGAGCTGGCCAGAAACAAAATGGCGCCCACGTATTTGTACACAACCGTGAGCCCTGAACTTATATAACTTTTATTTTACTAGGGTGTTTCCCACAGACCTATGGTCTTCTTACGGGATCTCCTAGGAAGGGCAAGCATGAGCGAATAAATGAGCGGTAGTCTGTACAAGTGGGAACAGTGGAAGGCAGCATATTCCTTGATCCTCTTGCCAAGTTCGAACTGTATCTCACTTTTGACTTCCGGTGTTTGCCTGCGGCAACTGATACCACAGCATTTGTGTCAAATTCTCTTTTCCCGTGTGTCTGTCTAGGCGCCACACCAATCTACTTTGCAGCACAGGAAGGCCGGCTAGTGGCTCTTCAGTACCTGGTGACCGAGTGCACAGGTGATCCGATGATCCGCGCCAACGACGGCATGACAGCTGTGCATGCCGCCACTCAACTCTATCACTTGGAGACTGTGCGGGTAAGGGAGCGGTGCGTGCACTGCACCTTGCAGTGCATTGCTGTGCTTGGGCTTAATCCAAACTATACAAACTGCTGTATGCATTTCAGATTGCCCATCGAAGTACTAGTATTCCAGAGCCATGCAACAGGCACATTCTCAGGTGGTGGTTGCTGCCTCAGGTGGCACATCATGTACTTCTTGAAATAATACTGCACCCAATGAACAATCTCATAATGCGTTTGATTGTGTGTGCATATGTGTCAATGTCAACCTCCTCAGTGGCTGATTGGGGAGATAGGAACACATGGCATTGCTGATCGGACCAAAGACGGTGCTACGCCAGTTCACTTTGCTGCAGGTAAGCCATGGAGAGCACCGAGTCTGTCAGAATCGGCCAAACCAACCTACTGCAGTGCTAGAATTGTCACCAAGTGTAACATTTTTACAGGGTGCTTTGTTGTGCTTTTATCTATTTATCTATATACTTGTATAAGCCAAGCTGAGTACTTGTATCCACTACCTGTATGCAATGTGGTGTTCGAATCAACTACATGAATGTGTCGTTCATCTTAGTACTGTACTACCTTAGGCCATCATTTTTTATATCTATGTTTCGCGTCGCCCGCACGCAAACGTTTTGATTTTTTTCGGAAAAAAATCAAAAATCAATCATGCACAGTTTAGTGTACGATCGTGCGAGTCATCGGTGTTGACTGCATGGTTGCATACGGCGAAACTGGGATTCAGAAATGGCCTCGAGGCCAGCGTTGGTAAATCGTTTGTTCGGCATCTGCGAGCAGTATTCTACGAGCTTACAACAGACCGCATCGGTCGCCTCAAGCTGAGAGGATACGTCGTTCCGGAGCTCTTTGCACCGCTGCTGAAGGCTGAGTACAATAATCCAGCTAAGCAAGGGCACCAACGGTTGCCTTCTCTGTCCAAAGTGATGCAGATTTTGTGCTTCGATGTACGATTTTTCTTTCGAATGTACACCATGCACGAGCTATTGAGTGTTATGCTATGTACAGTTATATACACCTCTGATGAGGCTTTTTATTATTTTGCAACTTTTTTATTTTTTTCCACCTCTCGCATATGATTCTGGAAGTTGAACTGACGCGAAACATAGATATAAAGAATGATGGCCTTATAAGCTAATACTAGTACCCCCCCCCCCCCCCCCCCAGATATGTTGCTTCCGTGCCTATGGGTGCATCCATAATTAATGGTTCTGAACTTCTTTCATCAGTGTGTTTGTAGAATTTATAGGGTAGGGTAAGGGGGTGGGGGGGGGGGGAGGGGGGGGGGGTATGATTGCACTATGAGCATGATCCTCAGATTTGCAGCAAATTAGCCATGCTCCACTGTTGTACAGGACTGTGTACCGGTCCATACCTTTCTCCGCTGCTGCACTGCACTATGTGTAATATAATGTACACTACAATGTATATGTGTATGTGTATGGACGTGTGTGTGCCTGTGCGTGTGTGTGTGTTTATGTGTGTGTATACGCGTATGTCTGTGTATTCGTGTTCTGCACTCTCTCCACTGTCTGCACTCGCTATACAGCCAAAGGCTACACGTATCTGCTGCGCTGGTTCTTCGACACGCACCCAGAGCCGAATGTTCTAGCACGACTATGTGACAATGCCGATGCAACACCAGCACATGATGCAGCAGAGTTCGGGTGAGTAACTGTCTACTGAAAGTCATCATGTTTGCCCGAGTAGTTCATGCAATGGTACACACCTATAATTGTGTGATTGGGAAATACTACTTGTTAATGAAATGTATGGAGAGATGCTGTAGAATACAAAAGGTGAGGAACACTCGAAACACATTTCCAGACATCTCTTTCTTTTAGCACTCTGTTCATGACAGGAGCGGCCATTCTTCACCGACCCACCAAATCCAATCTGGCATGCCGCAGGGCAGCATCCTCGGCCCCACCCTCTTCCTTCTGTACGTCAACGACGCAGAAGACCACCTACCTGATGGGGCAAAGCTGGCTGTATACGCCGACGACACAACTCTCTACAAGTGCATCACCACCTGACTCAGACTGCCAGGAGAGACAGCAATCCTCCAGCAGGCAGTCGACTCACTGGCAGCATGGGGAAGCAGGTGGAGGATCAAGTTCGAGCCCACGAAGTCGCAGGCACTGACCATCAGCCACCACCGCTCGCCACCCCCCCCCCCCCCCCCCCGAACGCAATACGCTTCCAAGGAGCAGTCGTGCCAGAAGTAGAGGAGCTCAAGCTTCTTGGCGTCACCTTCAACAGGCAGCTGGCATTCCGCAGCCATATCCGACAGCTCGCAGTACGCGGAGCCCAGCGGCTCGGCTTCCTCCGTAAGGCATCGGCTGTGCTAGACCCAAAGCACCGGGCAATCGTGTACCGTGGCTTTGTCCGCCCTGTGTTAGATTATGGCATGCTGGCGTGGATTAGCGCCGCCCCCACCACCTTGGCCCGCCTCACTGCCATCCAGCGCCGTGCCCTGCACATAATTGGAGACGGATCTTACCTCCCGAGCCTCGACATTCGCCGTACCGTAGCAGGGCTCTGTTTCTGTACAAGCTGCACTTTGTGGAGGGTCCGGAAATGGTGAAAGCCATTCTGCCACCATCAGCAGCCGCACCGCAATGCCGCATGTCTACTCGTGAGACAACCAGATCTGCAACACATCATCTATCGCACCTCACCAGTATTCTTCCTCCTCAGGCACGAAACAACACGCTCCGCTCATTTCCCCACTCCCTCATCGCAACGTGGAATCAGCTCCCACCTACCCTTCTGCAGTCTCCCCCTTCTCGCAGAGGTATGCCCACGTTCAAGAAAAACGTCAACGACCACTTGCGGCGCGGCAAGTGGGAGTGGGCCACAGACAGGCTATGATCTCTGCCAACACACCAGCCTAATTATACTGACCGCACTCCAGCTCCCTTCTACCCCTCTTTGATCCCCTTCGCTCAGCCTTAAAATCTGATTATCAGTTCACTCCATCTTCCTACGGTGCACTGCTTTTACTATTGTTTTGTCCTATCTCAATCTCAAATTCTCCCCATTATCGTTTGCAAAGCCGGTGCTTCCCTCTTGGATGCACATGTTTCTTTGCCCCTATGTATCGGCGCACAGGAGTAACGATGATTCTGAGACCTTTGGTCGGAGGAGTTACTTTTGCCCCGCCCCCACTTCCATCCAATATGCCACCGCCCCCGCTGTGCAGCATCTGATGGTTCTGTGGTATTCAGCAAAAAAAGTAAAAAAGTGCAGCATACACTAACCACTCTATAGTACTCACTACACACAAATAACAACTTCATCTGTGTGATATTGACCTTCATTTGTGAATCGCGTAGGGTAATGACAGTCTAAGCGCCAAGTATCACGCATGATCTTATCCATA
Source organism: Sycon ciliatum (assembly GCF_964019385.1). NCBI lineage: Eukaryota > Metazoa > Porifera > Calcarea > Leucosolenida > Sycettidae > Sycon > Sycon ciliatum. Next base: position 51,214,432 of record NC_088643.1, read on the forward strand.
ATGATTACTGTAAAAGCCATATATATAACGAAGTGCTAACTCTAACGAGTTAACGAGGACAAATCTGTCGTTAAAATAGAAATCGTTATACAGAAATCGATACATATGTCCTATTGAGCGTTGAGAATGAGTGAGAATCGTTACCTTTGGTACACGTAAACAAGTCGAATTTGGGAAATCGTTATATATCCGCCTCGTTAGAATAATGGCTTTTACATTAATCTTAGGGTTTTATTACCAGTCGTCTGATGATTGCAGTGGCATGAAACTTTGAGTTACGACAAATCCAAGCTCGACCTATTTCTCTTTTTTTATGTAAAACACAAATTAATATTTTTTTCAAACTAGTCAGCAAACATTTCCCTGCCGCGTCGCCACTACACAAGATCTTCAACAGAAACACATTGAAGCTGAGCTACTCCTGCATGCCCAACATGTCCTACCTGATGAAGGGACATAACCAAAAGGTACTAACGCCTGGTGAAGAGAGATCTGCGGCAGGGTGCAACTGCCGAGCCAAGCCATCATGCCCTTTGGGCGGCGGATGCTTGGAGGGGGAAGTGGTGTACCAGGCCTCCGTCACAACTCCAAGCACCGGCGAGGAAAGGCAATACATCGGCCTGTGCGAGACGCCCTTCAAGGTGCGCTATGGCAACCATCTAACCAGCATGCGGCATGAAAAGTACCGTACCAAGACCGAGCTATCCAAGCACACATGGGCGCTGGCTGACCAAAGTGAGGAATACAGCATCAAATGGGCAGTCATAGATCGGGCCAAGTCCTATAGCAACATATCCAAAAGGTGCTGCTTGTGTTTAGCAGAAAAGTTGCGCATCATCACCTTCAAGACGCCTCACACTCTGCTCAACAAGAGGTCGGAGTTGGTATCAAAGTGCAGACACCAAAACAAGTTCTACCTCTCCACCTACTCTGCCGTGACATAGCCACCGCGTGCTACCACTATCACCGCCACATCCTCTGAATACCCGCGGCTGTTGAATGTGGACACCACAGTGTGCTTCCACCGCCACACATCACACCCTCTGCCCAGTGCCCCCATGGCTTACCCTTGTCCTGCCTGGTGGTTTCTCCGCCTCTGCACGCTTCATGCATAGTTCGCGCCTACTGCGCATGCCCATCCAGTGATGTAATTATTATCACTCGCTCTTTCCATGCATGCCCTGCATTGATAGCTCACACCTCCTCTACATGCCCATGCGTATCCCCCACAATAAGAACAAGCTATCCCGCGACAAAAGCATTAGTTGTCTGATGATTGCCTTAGCATTTAGCTACGTGCATGAAACGCAGCGTTACAACGTATGTTTCTATAATTGGTGAAACCATTCTTTTTGACCTTTGTAAAACAGAAATTAGATAGGCAAAAAATTAAGGACATAAAACTTCGCGCTACAAGTGAAAAAGGTTTAGTGCAACCAGTGCACGCAGATGTTCAACCACAGCATGAAGATAAAAAATAGCATTAACTCATCAAATGTACTAAAGAGAGACATTTTTCTAAATACTAACACGGCGATTGATGCCAAACAACTGAAGGGACAGCACAGTTTCCTTCTGTACACAAAAGAAATGTATAGGCATTCTCTCTGTTCCAACAAAACTAATCTTCCTTCGTCTCTGTACTGTTCTTTTCATTCCAGACAAGTGGAAGCACTGAAGCTACTATTACGCCATGGTGCAGACCTGTTTGCTAGAGACCAGGTAAGGATTTGTTCAACAACAATCTTATTCACCAGCAGTTATGCATAGTAACTGCACCAGAAACAGCGACCATCTGCGCTGTGTGACCAACAACCGACTTCTAGTGTGCCGAGTGCTGTATCTGACCTAGATGCAGTGACCGCAAGTACTGTCTCAGGCGGGATTCACAGAAGCTTTTTTTGCGACGCGACGCGTGATGCGACGGTGGCGTGCAATGCGAACTCGCGAAATGCCGTTCACAGAAGAAGTCAGTTGGCTGTGTTCTGTCAGTTTGAACTTTAGCATAAATCACAACTCCTTGTACTTTAGTCATGCTCACACTTCCTTTTCGGTTGCATATGTCACGTACCCGCGCACGCGGTTCTCCTGCGCTCTGCTGCGCAGTACGGTAATGTTCCTCTTCTATTTTCCCGTATCCCTTTCTGGATGGCTGGTTCCTTTTATTGTTTTGTTCCTTCAAATTGTAGTTAGACCGCATTGTCATGTCATTAACCCTTATCCGACCGTCAAAGTGGACACATTCTCAGTCCTAGCGAGACGCCACGACTCATTTTGTTGATAACTTTAGTTTCCCTTGGGTGATATTGGCAAACTTGGGCTTTTTGGAAAGCTTGAGCCATGAGGAATTCTCTAGAAGCAGTTTCTAGCCTTTATTTGTAAGAGGAACACTTGAAATCCATCTCCAATTCCATTTTTTGAGGAGAAGTGCGGCTCATCGACATGTGGACCATTTGTAGTCTTAATTTTGTACTTTCATGCTGACACATTTTGAATATACCACCAGGGAAGCATGCAGGCAAAGTTTTAGGAGGGCAATATAATCATTGCCAATGTTACACCATTTGCAAACTTGGTTCGTACGCGATATGAAAACAGACCTCACTCAGAGACCTATAACTTCTCTTTGAAAGATGCTAAGATGCTCCGGTCTTTTGCAAATGAATGGTGGGTCTTTCCAGCTTCTTTTCAGACCAAAATGGTACAGATTCGATGAAAAATAAGTGAGTTAAAGCTTGTTAAAGTCATCGACGGATACCGTATTTTACCGGTTGTAAGTCGACCCCGGTTATAAGTCGACCCCCCTATCTGGAGGTCTCAATTCTGCGTTTTAAAGTTATCACCCAACGAAGCATTACTAATCAATCCCTGCTACTAACACATCAATAAATCATGTAAACATTCCTTATTGGAGGTTATAACATCCCAATCCTTGAAAAGGCCAATAAACTGGAAAAAATGTGTACACATAGTGCACTCATGCATGCAGTGCAGGTCATTTTTTTGTAAGATTCTGATAGTTCCCGGTTATAAGTCGAATCCCGGTTGGAAGTCGACCCCCACCCTTTCTCCTTCTATTTTTAGTCGTAAAAGGTCGACTTACAACCGGAAAAATACGGTAGTCGTCGATTTTTGACTGGCCGGTCGGATAAGGGTTAACTGGTCCCGTTATCGTCCCGTAACGGTTAGGGCAAATAGGAGAAGAGGCTTTTCATTCTACCGACGGATCGGCATACTCGGGAGGACACATG
>NC_088643.1:51220182-51240905 GCF_964019385.1 Sycon ciliatum
TGATTTTGATTTCACGCTGTTTACGCATACCGTGAAACTTGTGTAAGACGACCGCTCAAGGGACCCGTTCAAAACCTGGTTTCTGTTACCAGGTGGTCTCCTTATCCAGTGTCATTGGACTGGAAATAGCATCCCTTGGTGCTGCTTGCAGTGGTCTGCTGGGACAGGTGGTCGTCTTATCCAAGTGGTCACCTTCACAGGTTTTACTGTGCCTACCGTATTTCCCGGAGTATAAGCCGCACCCCCATTTTTTTGCCACAAAATACAGACATCTACTCTATTTATTCACATGAAAGCGACGTTGAAATCCTTACAGGTTCCTCTGGTGTCGTGGTATGAGTTCATACACATTATTTCTATCTGTTAGGTTTCTTGTCTCCACCCCGACTTTTTACTTTATTTATCATCGTTAATTTGATCATCAGAGTATAGGCCGCACCCCCTTTTTGGGGTGAATTTTGAGCGTTCAAATTGCTGCTTATTCTGCGGAAAATACGGTATATCACATAGTTAAAAAATGTTATAGCTGGTTGTATGTACATGTGCATGTGTGACCACCCCTTGCATACACTGAGTTAGACCGGTAAAACGGGTTAGCATCCCCCCACCTCACAACAGAGCAACCGAGTTTTGCATTAAGCTGGGAGTGCCGATTCGAGCAACTGGTGTAATGGCTCGCAGCTGAGCCAGCAAATGACTCCGCATGGAGCAGGCGAATGACTCCGCATGGAGCCGGCGAATGACTCCGCATGGAGCCGGCAATTGACTCCGCATGGAGCCAGCGAATGACTCTGCATGGAGCCGCCGAATTACTCCGCATGGAGCTGCCAATTACTCCGCATGGAGCCGCCGAATGACTCCGCATGGAGCCGCCAATGCCTCCGCATAGAGCCGCCAATGACTCTGAATAGAGCCGCCAAATGCTAGATATATAGAGATGCATAACCAGTTGAGAGCATATATTCTCATGGACTATACAGATACCGTCATGTGTGCGCCAGAAACATGAGTTGAGCTAGTGGGTGGGAGGGTGGGAAGGAAATTGTTTTGGGAACACCTGTTCCGCAAGTTGCACGCTCGAAAGTCCAAACAGCAATGACATGAAAGAGACATTGTACAGGATTTTGAAGGGCGCGTGCCCATGTGACTCGCGCATGCGTGCAGGTTGGGCCAGCTCGCTGGGCTGGCTGCTAACTCGCGTTAGCAAGCTAACGCTCATTTAGCATCCCCCCACCTCACAACAGAGCAACCGAGTTTTGCATTAAGCTGGGAGTGCCGATTCGAGCAACTGGTATAATGGCTCGCAGCTGAGCCAGCAAATGACTCCGCTTGGAGCAGGCGAATGACTCCGCATGGAGCCGGCAAATGACTCCGCATGGAGACGGCATATGACTCCGCATGGAGCCGGCAAATGACTCCGCATGGAGCCGGCAAATGACTCCGCATGGAGCCGGCAAATGACTCCGCATGGAGCAGGCGAATGACTCCGCATGGAGCCGGCAAATGACTCCGCATGGAGCCGGCGAATGACTCCGCATGGAGCCGGCGAATGACTCCGCATGGAGCCGGCAATTGACTCCGCATGGAGCCAGCGAATGACTCCGCATGGAGCCGCCGAATTACTCCGCATGGAGCTGCCAATTACTCCGCATGGAGCCGCCGAATGACACCGCATGGAGCCGCCAATGACTCTGAATAGAGCCGCCAAATGCTAGATATAATTATAGAGATGCATAACCAGTTGAGAGCATATATTCCATAAATCGGCACTCCCAGAGCGGATCACAAAGTGCAGCTACCTGTGAAATTTGTGAGCAGTGCAAGCTCCGTAACGATTGACTAACAGGAACTCGATATCATGGGCTGAGGCCATTGCCACAGCCACCCATGCTTTGGCTGCTGGTGGCCTCTGAATGTTACTCGGGCAAACATGGCTTTCCACCTTCCCGCCTCTCTGAATATCGAGTCCGGCAGCTGATTCGAAATGAGTGGCCGGTGTATAACGCCAGGCCATAGCCACAACTTATGAGCAAGATTTTCGCAGTTGCTGTAAAGCCGATCGATTGGCATCTGCTGCTGGTGCCGCTAGCTTTCCCATGTGCTGCCACAATTGCAAACCACTCTTTGCGATTGGCTGGTCTGCTTGATTGACTGTCCATTGCCCTATCCCCGGTTGCAATTGTTTGCGCACCAGCCAAGTGCACCACTTGCATCAGTGAATAGCAGCAAGTTGGAGGACGGCGTCCACTTAGGGTGTAGGAAGAAGGACCGGCCGTTCTACTATTCCAGGAGCTCAGGCCATCAGCGAAGGTATTTGACGCACTCTTCGGAGAGCTTGATCAGGTAATACGGCTGCCGGTACCAGTTGGCAAGTGACCACAATCTGCAATGTGCATCCTGGGACTATCACTCTTGTAGCAAACGAGAGCTTTCCCAGAAGATACTCGAGTTGACATTGGGTAGTTGAAGCTGTGTTGAGAGTGGCCCGTAGGAGGTCGTGAAGCTTGGCAAGTTCGTCCATCGGCAGACTGATGTGAGCGCGCGGGTGTCCAGGATGACGCCGATAAACGTCAGGACGTGGGCTGGACCCTCCACTTTTGCTGACGCCAGAGAAACACTGAGGTATGTAAACGCACGGCGCCGAGTAGCGAGTTGCTGGCGAGCTAACACAAGTCCAGAGCATGCATGGAGACAGAAACGTTAGTCGAGGTATTTCCCGTAATGGGAAGATGCCAATAACGTCAGGGCTTGAGCTGGACCCTCCACTTTTGCTGGGGCCAGAGAAACACCGAGGTATGTAAGTGCTCGGAGCAGAATAGCGAGTTGCTGGCGAGGTAACACAAGTCCAGAGCATGCATTGAGGAAGTAACATTAATTGTGGTATTCCCCGTAATGCAACAGGCGTGGGACTCACTGGGAGTGCGAACTGCCCGCACACAATCCATTCACTGGCGGATACGACAGAGTTCCATATAGCTGGCCTGGAGCGTAGTACAGTCTGAAGGGCAGGACGCTCTCATAACAGTATTGATCCTGCCAGCGGTTCAACAAGGGGAACACTTGTTCCGCAAGTTGCACGCTCGAAAGTCCAAACAGCAATGACATGAAAGAGACATTGTACAGGATTTTGAAGGGCGCGTGCCCATGTGACTCGCGCATGCGTGCAGGTTGGCCAGCTCGCTGGGCTGGCTGCTAACTCGCGTTAGCATGCTAACGCTCATTTAAAACGGTCACATGCTGCATGTTGTTCGTGTCCTGTCCAGTGCGAGGAGGAGGAAGCTAGCACGGCTACAGCCCGCATGGACGCCAACGAAGGAGGGGTGGTTTCAGACGGTAGCACTCGACTAGCCGTTCAACCTGGTGCTTTGCCCATGGACTTGAGTGTCAGTGTTGTTCAGCATTTCTCTAGAGCCGAACACAGCAGTGAAGGATCTCCGAGTGAAAGTGGTGATCCAAGCAGGCTCCAAATGCTCTCAGTAAGTCATTTCCCAACCACCTGCCCGGGTTCTTGTATTGCTGTACTTGTTAGTTTTAAGTGGCAGTTACCATGGTTACAGGGTAGCGTGTTAGCGGGAGACACGCTTACTCGCTTGTTGTGGCCCTTGCTGATGGCTGCAATGTTGGTCTTGCAGCTGCAGCTCACTTTTAGCGTGATTTTTGTTCCACATCCTGTGAAGTTTGCTTCGTGCAGCGAAATGCTTGGTAATGAGCTTCATGCAGTGGGGTATCCAGGATTTGGCCCGGGTGAGGGGGGGGGGGGCAGATGACACCATGGCCACGTCTGGCGGAGTGTCAGTCAGCTCCGAAACTGGACTTGTAACGACTTGATCACTCACACTGCTTCCTGTTGTAACAGGAACTGCGCCGTAGCAAGAACGCTTTGCGAAAAGAACCATTCAAGCTCTGCTACCCAAAGCTTGGCCTCTTTGGATGGCGCTGAAACTTCACAGAAAAGTCCTCCGGCCAACCAATTCGCGATTCGAGTCCTGAGGCGACCATCCTCGTAACATCATCGTACAAACGGCTAGCTGCGAACAGAAGCACTTGCCTATGACTAGCTTTGTTTTATCCCGCTTGCGCAGAGGGAGATGAGACAGCACTTGCCTATGACTAGCTTTGTTTTATCCCGCTTGCGCAGAGGGAGATGAGACAGCTCACAGGAGGGTAGTGTAGTGCAGCAGGTCTTTCCTAGGCAGTTTCCTGGGCAGTTTCCTGGGCAGTTTCCTGGGCAGTTTCCTGGGCAGTTTCCTGGGCAGTTTCCTGGGCAGTTTCCTGGGCAGTTTCCTGGGCAGTTTCCTGGGCAGTTTCCTGGGCAGTTTCCTGGGCAGTTTCCTGGGCAGTTTCCTGGGCAGTTTCCTGGGCAGTTTCCTGGGCAGTTTCCTGGGCAGTTTCCTGGGCAGTTTCCTGGGCAGTTTCCTGGGCAGTTTCCTGGGCAGTTTCCTGGGCAGTTTCCTGGGCAGTTTCCTGGGCAGTTTCCTGGGCAGTTTCCTGGGCAGTTTCCTGGGCAGTTTCCTGGGCAGTTTCCTGGGCAGTTTCCTGGGCAGTTTCCTGGGCAGTTTCCTGGGCAGTTTCCTGGGCAGTTTCCTGGGCAGTTTCCTGGGCAGTTTCCTGGGCAGTTTCCTGGGCAGTTTCCTGGGCAGTTTCCTGGGCAGTTTCCTGGGCAGTTTCCTGGGCAGTTTCCTGGGCAGTTTCCTGGGCAGTTTCCTGGGCAGTTTCCTGGGCAGTTTCCTGGGCAGTTTCCTGGGCAGTTTCCTGGGCAGTTTCCTGGGCAGTTTCCTGGGCAGTTTCCTGGGCAGTTTCCTGGGCAGTTTCCTGGGCAGTTTCCTGGGCAGTTTCCTGGGCAGTTTCCTGGGCAGTTTCCTGGGCAGTTTCCTGGGCAGTTTCCTGGGCAGTTTCCTGGGCAGTTTCCTGGGCAGTTTCCTGGGCAGTTTCCTGGGCAGTTTCCTGGGCAGTTTCCTGGGCAGTTTCCTGGGCAGTTTCCTGGGCAGTTTCCTGGGCAGTTTCCTGGGCAGTTTCCTGGGCAGTTTCCTGGGCAGTTTCCTGGGCAGTTTCCTGGGCAGTTTCCTGGGCAGTTTCCTGGGCAGTTTCCTGGGCAGTTTCCTGGGCAGTTTCCTGGGCAGTTTCCTGGGCAGTTTCCTGGGCAGTTTCCTGGGCAGTTTCCTGGGCAGTTTCCTGGGCAGTTTCCTGGGCAGTTTCCTGGGCAGTTTCCTGGGCAGTTTCCTGGGCAGTTTCCTGGGCAGTTTCCTGGGCAGTTTCCTGGGCAGTTTCCTGGGCAGTTTCCTGGGCAGTTTCCTGGGCAGTTTCCTGGGCAGTTTCCTGGGCAGTTTCCTGGGCAGTTTCCTGGGCAGTTTCCTGGGCAGTTTCCTGGGCAGTTTCCTGGGCAGTTTCCTGGGCAGTTTCCTGGGCAGTTTCCTGGGCAGTTTCCTGGGCAGTTTCCTGGGCAGTTTCCTGGGCAGTTTCCTGGGCAGTTTCCTGGGCAGTTTCCTGGGCAGTTTCCTGGGCAGTTTCCTGGGCAGTTTCCTGGGCAGTTTCCTGGGCAGTTTCCTGGGCAGTTTCCTGGGCAGTTTCCTGGGCAGTTTCCTGGGCAGTTTCCTGGGCAGTTTCCTGGGCAGTTTCCTGGGCAGTTTCCTGGGCAGTTTCCTGGGCAGTTTCCTGGGCAGTTTCCTGGGCAGTTTCCTGGGCAGTTTCCTGGGCAGTTTCCTGGGCAGTTTCCTGGGCAGTTTCCTGGGCAGTTTCCTGGGCAGTTTCCTGGGCAGTTTCCTGGGCAGTTTCCTGGGCAGTTTCCTGGGCAGTTTCCTGGGCAGTTTCCTGGGCAGTTTCCTGGGCAGTTTCCTGGGCAGTTTCCTGGGCAGTTTCCTGGGCAGTTTCCTGGGCAGTTTCCTGGGCAGTTTCCTGGGCAGTTTCCTGGGCAGTTTCCTGGGCAGTTTCCTGGGCAGTTTCCTGGGCAGTTTCCTGGGCAGTTTCCTGGGCAGTTTCCTGGGCAGTTTCCTGGGCAGTTTCCTGGGCAGTTTCCTGGGCAGTTTCCTGGGCAGTTTCCTGGGCAGTTTCCTGGGCAGTTTCCTGGGCAGTTTCCTAGGCAGTTTCTGGCCTGCATCCAGGCTGACCCGAGTTGCTCTCAGTAACAGTTTGACCCAAGATTAAGCAAGGGTGCTAAGCTTGCGTCCCCGTGTCCAAAACTTGCGTCGACAGATACACAAAAAATGTATAGTGGGAGAACATTGATGATGATAGTGAGAGAGCATTGATGCAGTGCAATGAGGGCAATGACATTATAACTTCAGAAGTCCAGTATATTTAATTACGGGGCTGCATGCATTAGACCGAACATGTACTTCCCATGCTTCTAAATTATAGACTTTCAAGTGTTCAAAGTAGCTGTTGTGTGAGGCATCATGTAGCTTAGGTTTAATTGTCGGCTTGTTGGTGTTCTTCATCGTGTCCCGTGATGTTCACTCTATTTACACATGCAGGTAGTATCGTGCACGCCATCAGGCCTCCGACCTAAGCAGAGTGTTCAACTGGAAGTGAACGTTGCCGGAGAGCAGGGAGTTGCTGGCGACGTGCCCGGTAAACACGAGGTGGGCTTATAGTCTCCTGGATGGATGCTATGCTGGTATCTATTCTACCTCAATGCCATTTGCCGCATTGTGTAGCAAGAATGCCATTTCCTGATACATTGAGGGCTGCCTAAGGCGACAGCTCAAGGGACCTTGTAGATCTAGTCTCCGTGCTCAGCCACACAGGTGGTCTCCATATCCAGGGTCGTTTGACTGGATAGAACATCACTAGTCTTGGTCCTGGGAACTGTGGTCTTCTTGAAGGTGCTCCCCTTACACCAGAGTGATCATGTTGGGTTTTTTCACTGTAATCGCTGGAGTGGTAGAAACTCTGCACCGTTACACCACCAAGGTTTGATTGCTGGCTTATGTGTCTCGCTTTTCTACAATTTCTGTGCATCAGCTTCGAGTAATTTGTACGCCAGGACAGTTATCACGTAGCTCAATAGCCTCTCCGCCACAAGTCGAAGACATCACGGATAATTGTAATATTGATGCTGATGCTGACACTGGCATTGCGACAATGAACATAACTTACTTTGCTGACATCTGTAAGTGACTTGTGTGGTGTTATGCAACGATGCTAGCATGTATTTTTTGTCATTGCATTCTGCGAGCAGGTTTTCGGTACACGTATGTGTATGCTTGTCGTTGTCCATGCTCATAAGGGTGCACGTATGTGCTCGTGTGTGCATGCGTGTGTGTATATGTGTGTGTGTGTGTGTGTGTGTGTGTGTGTGTGTGTGTGTGTGCGTGTGTGCGTGCGTGCGTGCGTGCGTGCGTGCGTGCGTGTGTGTGTGTGGGGGGGGGTGTATGTGTGTGTGTGTGTGTGTGTGTGTGTGTGTGTGTGTGTGTGTGTGTGTGTGTGTGTGTGTGTGTGTGTGTGTGTGTGTGTGTGTTTGTGTGTCCAGTATGGTGCAGTGGTATGTGCAGTCGATTTCCAATCGAGAGGTTGCGGATTCAATTCCCGACGATTATGGTCGCACACATCTTTCTCCTTCTTATTCTCCTGGCTCTTCTTTCATTCTCCTGAGTACAGTCAGTGTATGCCGGAGTATGTGGTGTAGCGTGTGTGTGTAAAAAAAATGAAAAATAGGGATTCACTGGCCAGAAAAAGCCACTTCAATCAGCTGTGTGGTGGATACCAGGCTAAATATTAGTGGCGGTAAATTCATCAGCCGTGCAAGCTGTTGAATGGTGTAATCCCAGCACCAAGTTGCTATGTCTAACATAGCTGTTCGCTATCATCGCTTCCGCGATGGGCATGTCTGAGGTCTGAGGTGTTTGTGTGTGTGTGTGTGTGTGTGTGCGCACGCGAGCGCGCGCGCGCGTGCGTGCGTGCGTGTGTGTGTGCAATCCTTTTTCTGCACCTTGTCCTTACCCACTTACTGAGGTATGGTGAGCCCATAAGTGGGATCATGTTCAAGTCCACCGAGAGGTTTGGAGGTTGCAGGTGGTGTTGGCCGTTGGCCGTTGGGCAGTTCAATAGCCAATTGAGTCATCTTTCAAAGATTCCTTTTGAGTTTCTCTCCCCTCTCTCAGGGAGGAGACCCACGTGACCAGTTTTGGCAGTGAGCAACAAGTACAAGTACACGTGTGTGTGTGGGGGGGGGGGGGGGAGGGGAGTGCGTGTGCATCATCTATAAAAGGAGAAAAGAATCGCTTAGGATTGATTAGCCTGTGATGAATAATAAGTAACATGCGAATGATGGTCAATTCCTCTGCCTTGCACTGATAACTGCTTTCAACTGTGCAAATGCAACAAAAATCCTGCTATGCCGAGTGTTGTAGCCTAGTTTTCTATGGGTACCTTTTCGGTGACAGTCTATTTCAAAGTCACCTGGTTATGCATGTTTATGCAGTGTGGATGCACTTGTCGACTACTCTAGACATCACACGACCAAGTTACCATGACGGGCTCGGTCGGCCCGTCATCGTCCAGTTCACATGCTACGTGAGTTGGCGATGCGGAGGGTCGGGTTTCCTGGCCGTGATGTGTGCTGCATTGTGCTCCTTTTTTAGATTTTTCATCATGAATCGCTTAAAATTTCAACAATTGAGTTATCGTATTAAAAGAATTAGAGGCCTTGAATCTTTTTTTATCGAAACCACTCTACCATGCACTGAGGAATGTGAGGATGTCCCAATCTGCATGGCATATGTCATGCTACGAATGCAGCAAGTAAACTCCAGGTTGTATGCTTGTGTTTGTTGCAGGTATCCTGAGAATGAACCCAACGACCGGTAATTTGAGTGTTGCCAATGGAAACGGTGACGGTAGTGGTGGTGGTGGTGCCAGTATGGGCTGTCTTACCGATGCCGATCGCTGCCAGGTGTCCGACTTCATCTCTTCGTCAATCTCCAGCACCGTCGTGGTGAAGGTGTTTTTCCGCTGGTTCCATGCTACGATGGGCGAACTCGGCATTGGATTTGGTGGCACCGAGGATCAGTTTGGTGCCTTCAATGCCGCGGATGAGGTGAAGTCCTTCCAAATGAAGCCCCTCAAGCTGACATCCAGCGACTCCTTCCAGGTGAAAGTGCTCGTACGCGATGATGACTGGATGATTCCAGAGGACCAGCTTCAGAGCTGTGAGGACCAGATTTGCAGCCTTGAAGCTGAGGAGATCTCTCTGGAAGTCGTCCGACGGGACAACTTGAGCGACAGCACCACTTCCGACAAACCCGTGGTTATCCGCCTTGAACTCATCGTGGACTCGAGAACAGGGAAGAGAAGCCATGCCAGGTCCTTCAATCTTCCTCCCCCTCCACTGCCTCAGCGCAAAGGCCAGCGACTCTCACAGGCTGCGAGTGGTAAGACTTATACAGTGTATTGTGCATGCAGGCAGAAGAACGAGCAGTTTTTTCCGTAACTCTGAGTTTCACAAACTGAATCGATCATCAGACGAAAATAGATACTGACCCTGCCCTGAGAGTACTGCTATATTCCATGAATGTGGCAAGCCCAGCATGATATTGTGTATGTGTAGTGCAGACCGTACACTGAGACCAAACCCTTTCGACTGCATGTGCATGGTCGGCATTTATACTGATAGCTGATGGGACTGTGCACGGGTAACATCTCGGACCGCTACATAATCCATGGAGATTAACTAAATTTCCATGACCTCAGAGAACCTTTTGAAGTCTAACTTGTATGCTGTAAGAATAGAACCGTTAAAACCAAGATCTGTGGAGTCTTTTCTAATCAGCACTCCAGTAATTTCGAGCAAAGCCTTTGCAGTTACGCCCATGCCATCACGTTTCACAAAGCCATCAAGTGATGGCAGGGAACAAGTAATTTTGTGGATGTTGACCGCGCATTACGAGATTGGGAACATTCTAACACGGATCACGGTTGCTTGAAGAATGGAAGAATGATTTGTAGGCAGTAGACAACTCTTCTGGTCGCAGGTACGGCGATGATTCTGTCTTCTGCTTGTTTCGAGTGTGGTATTGTGTTTGCACTCGCTGATATACAATTCAATGAACTTATCTATGCACAGGGGAGGCTGTGAAGAAGGTTCCAAATATGTCACAAAGTAGCGAAACGCAATGCACCGTGCAAAGTCTTGCCATGTTTCAGAACATTTAATGTGATTTCGTCGCCACACTCCTGTCGCCTTTTTGCAGTGCATATGTCCTGGCAGCTCTGATGACTGCACTGACATGCAAGAAGCAGCTCTGAAGTTCATTATGGCATGGCCTATTTGTGTCTACCACATACACTTGCGCACAGCGGCCTCACTGTGTTTGTATGTGCATCACTCCAGGACCGTGGGCAGACGAGCGGTTCCCGGCCAAGTTCTACTGCGGCTGGATCAAGCTGATCGACGAGAGAATCCTGAGAGACCTTTCTGTCGAATGTGAACTGTTGAAAGGCGACATAATCAATGACCTAGTGGCGGCAACGAGCACGCCAAGTGTACACGCTCAGCTCTATCTGGACCATATTACACCGCTTGGCGAGGACACGTTTGACAAGTTTCTGGCCGTTGTTGAAAAGGTCTACAAACATAAAGTCCGCGACTTTGAAGAACTGAGGAAGCCCGGTTCAATGGCTGACTTAAAGGAGAAACGTGAGAGTGAGTGAGACAATCTCTATGATAGGCAGCATTGTTTTGATTGTCCCCATAACAACTACTTACAAAGTTACAGTACAGTAATAGAGTGCCCCTGTACCAGGGAGCGGTGAATCTACGGTCAAACATGCTGACCTCGGAATCACTGTGTATGGTTGTTTGTTTTTGACAGAGTACTATTATGAGCGCTTTTGAGCCGGTTTACAAATGCTTTGTTGTTCATTAACTTCATAGTGATCAGTTCGGCCAGTAACTCTGATCTCTGCTGAGCAGACCTAATAAGGTGGAAACAGCTTGCTGTCCGGAGCATTGAGAGTGTACCATTCTTCTATGCATAGGTGTCTTTTCATACAATCATCTCATTTTGAGTGTGTTAGAAACTTGAGAAGTGTCTCTCCAATAAGAAGGCAGTTTTGCAGGTGCCCCGAGTGAATTGAAATATAACAATACAATGATACTGACAGCAACGGCATACAACAACGACAATGACGGTAGCATGCCTGTTTTGACGGGCAAACAGAATACAATTCACGATGCTATGGTGAAGGATTAGAATACAACACCAAAAATGCCTGTTTTGACTGTCCTGTGAGGTTGAATGACAACTGGTATTTCCCACGTCAGTCAAATACCATTCAATATTGGCAATCATATTACTAGTATGTGGCCAGAGATGTTTTGAATGGCTCATTTATTCCGTGTGTGCAGATCCATGGTGCGATGAGCGGTTCTTCTCACACGATCTGAGTCAGTGGATATTGGAGTTGAATCCCCAGCGACTGCAGAACGAAGCCAGGAGGAAAAGGATGTGGTGCAGGAAGTATGAGACAGGGCTCTATGAGCTGAGACACACACAGCAGCTTCACAACGAGAAGTTCATCCGCTACATGGCGCCCGGTGAGCATGTTACATTCGAGAAGTTCCTCGAGATCGTCGAGGTCTTCAACAAGGACAAGGTTGAGAAGTTCAGGGAGCTGCTCTCTGAAGCGAAAACGCAGCGGACAAGAGGTGAGCCAATTCCGTATACTGCTGCACATCTGGTGCTGCACACACGTGGAGTTTGAATAACGTTGGTATCCAATGCATTGCTTCAGTTGTTCAGGCACTTGTCAGTCTGTTATTCTCAGTGATCACTGATCTGTGTATATGTATGTGTGTGTATGCATGTTTTGAATCTCTCCCCATGTCCTGGTAAACGACCTGCATGCCACGCTTCTGTCAGTCAGCAAGTAGGAGTATAAATTAAGTAGTGTGTGTACATGCACTTGTTACACAATCTTCTTTCAGGAGTGGTGAGAAAAACGGTAGTCGATCCCGCTTCTCCTCTGGTGTAAGTCGTTCAGCATGAGCTGGCATGATAATATGACTGTTTTGACTGAACTTCGAAAGGCATTCTATAGCAGTTACTGTTCTATGCGACTGTTCTGTGAGTTAGAGCGGTGAGGTCTCCTGCAGATGTATACATGCATTTCTGTTTGTCTGTCATGACATGAGAAATGCCGGTGGTTCAGCGCCAGTGTTGACATTTTTTTAAACTGAACAAACGTTGTTGGCACCTTCTGTTGCAGCGGCAGCGTTGTGCCAGATGAACATCCTGCCACAGTAACGAGCACGCCATCATGCGAACCTACAGTTATACCACCACCACGCAGTGAGTCGCCATGCATCCCTCCCAGCCAACCACCCGCAGGTGACCATACGCAGGAGCCACCGACCAGTCCGACTAGGCAGCCGCTCGGTGAACCCGAGAGTGGGAAATCTGGGCCAGCGTCGTCTCCTCGGCCGACTAAATTTGAGGATGATGATGACTCTGGTAAGTTTGGGTTCAGACAAGCAATTCCTTATTGGATGGTGTACATCGGTGCTTGTGCAGCTAATGGAATTTTAGGTATGAAAGAGATGAACCAAACGTACCGAAAAATTATGAAATTGCAGTATACTAGTAGGCAATGCAATTCGAGGATCCCCATATCCATTCCTTGTGATAGTGAAGTTCAAACCTTGGAATTTCAGGCAAAATAGCAACACGTGTGACCTTCGGAAAACTGGAACAGTGGAAAATATCCTGGGGACCCCCATTTTGTATTTCACAGAATCATGGCGGCTTCCAAAGGCCATATCTACACGTCCAGAGAATTTTTAAAGTTTCCTCCATTCAAACACTCGATCACAGTCTTTTCGCTGCGAACGTCACTGAAAAATATATTTAAAAAAGGTATTTAATACGTTGATGAAACTTTGTCCCAAACTGTCCCAACCTCCTTAAAGCCACGACTCCAGATTGAAGGAAGTGTTTGATGGCAGTGTAAAAGGGGGAGGGCAGTACGCACCTGTAGCACATGTGTCCAGATAGGGTCCAAGTCCATACTTAGGCTCCGTTTGTAATGCAGAACGGAGTGGGGGGCATAGCATATTCTAGGACAGTTCAGAATCATGCAGTCGTTCTGAAGAAGCGACCATGTTTTTTTTGTTGTTGCTTAGTTTCAATTTTCTGATAGAAAACAAGCAAAAAAAGAAATATCAACTGCTGGAAGCTTCGAAGTAAACTTTTAAACGTATGAGAGTGTCTGTGCTATTGTACTTGTTTTGCTGCTGCTGTTGCTGCTATTGTACTTGTTTTGCTGCTGCTGTTGCTGCTGCTGCTGCTGTTGCTGTTGTACTGCTGCTATTGTTGCCGCCACCGCCGCTGTATTTGTCGTTGTTGTTGTCAAGTTGCTGTTGCCGGTTATCTAGATGATGATTCGTCGATGTCTAGTTGCTGTCGCTGCTGCTAATCACCATAATCACTGGAACATCCGTGCCATCCACCAAACTATTGTGCTGACTATTCATGCGCCACTTCCCCACCAAGGTGTCAAGTGGTATCACTTTCTCTATGGGCTATGCAGTGCAGTACAATGTACATACTGAGTCCTAGAGTCAGCCTCCAGTCTCCAGTCTCCAGGTGATTGCGTAGAGCAAGGCGTGATCTGTGAAGAGAGAACTCATAATTCTAATCATTTCTAAATATTTCTAAACGAAGTCAGGGTCGCAAGCATCCACACAATTTCACACATCCAGTCCAATTGCAGAGACAGCATATTTTCTTTCCACTTGTGTCCACAAAGTTCAGGATCCAACTTATGAATATACAGAGCTTCTAACACAGCCAAATGCAACATACATCATCACCACATAACAATACTGAGAAAACATTATTACTGTGCAACTCACAACAATTCGTACAATCATGTTGGCAGATGTAGCTTAATGCACGAAGTGCGATTCTTTGCTCCGATGGTTGTCTCCTCCAGTGTCCCGTCATCTCGCCTCTTCGCGGCACCATCAATACCCGTCTCTGCCCCTTTTTCGTGGCCTTCCACGTTTTCTAACACTAGCCATTGTGGGTGCTATGTCCAGTGTCCTTGCAGCTACGTGAACCGAGAGAAAATGTGTTGTCTCTGCAATTGTTTAGGTGTAAAAAATGTTACATAATTTGCACACTATGTTCTATATGATGTTGTCATTATCATTTTCCTTCGAAGTTTGTGTCGTTCTGAACTTGATAATTTTCCACCTTGTCATGAGCGTTGTTATCTCATTATCTTTATCCTATTATACCCTGTAGTCTATTCTCCACTTGAGCTACTCCCTGCACTATCCTTGATGAGAAGGGAACGAAAACGTTTGATATCATAATTTATGAGAAGTGATTTCTTGACTTGATGTGTGAAATTGCATGAATGCTTGCAAACTTGATTTTGTTTAGAAACTGCTATCCGCTACCGACCCCTGTTACATTTCAAAAATGATTTTAAATCTTTGAGTCTCGCTCAAATATTTATCTTTCCATTGACACTGACTTACTTATAGTCCGGAGGGGGATGGGGGAGGGGAGGGGAGGGGAGGAGAGGGAGGGAGGGAGGATGGGAGGGAGGGAGAGAGAGAGAGAGAAACAGAGAGAGAGAGACAGACAGACAGACAGACAGACAGACAGACAGACAGACAGACAGACAGACAGGGAAGGGAGGGAGAGAGAGGGAGGGAGGGAGGGAGGGAGGGAGGGAGAGAGAGAGAGAGAGAGAGAGAGACAGAGAGAGAGAGAGAGAGAGAGAGAGAGAGAGAGAGAGAGAGAGAGAGAGAGAGAGAGAGAGAGAGAGAGAGAGAGAGAGAGAGAGAGAGAGAGAGAGAGAGAGAGAGAGAGAGAGAGAGAGAGAGAGAGAGAGAGAGAGAGAGAAGCAAAGACGTCCCAAGAACAGAAGGAGAAAACAAACACCGGCCAGGCAGCGAGTTCCAGGATTGCGGTGCTGATGAGCTTGTATGAACCGCTTGGTAGTCCAACTTCTTTCTCCGCTCAAGCTCGAGGAGAACAGAATCAATAATTATTGGTTTACGACGCAGGACACAGCATAGGAAGGGCTGGTTCTGCTGCTGGTCCTGGACTATGTTGATGAATGCGTACATAACTACAATGTACTAGTAGCTCCTAGATCATGTACTGATGACGTAGATCTAGGCTATGCACCTATCACGTGCCTTGCCAGGCTTTGGTGTGTGAGATACACTCACTGATGGTGCGTTGCCTTGTGCATTGGGAGGCCGGGTGCATGCGTCCCAGCATTACCTGGCCTACTGCACCCCTTTGTGGTGCATACTGGCCCACCAGCATGCAAGATGGAATGTAAAAATAATGGAATGCAAGGAAGTAAAGAAGTATTTTGATGAGAGCGCAAATAAAAAAGGACACTGAATTAATGGCACCTGGCTGTAGTAGATCTACTGGTAGTACATCAGGCATTAGCAGTAGGAGCAGCAGGGATACTACTACTAGTGGGTAAACACATCATGCTAGTGATAGCAGTATACAGTGTAGAGATGACTGTATTATAATGTTATTGTCCTGCTAGACCATGAGACAGCTTATTATGGGTCAAGGTTGTACGCATGGTGGTTTGAGATATTTCAGCTGGAATGTAAACACGACTTGTCATGCGACGTATTTATAGAGCAGCGTTGTTCCTGGCGCGCCTGCATCGCTCTGATCGCGGACAGATCTTCACTGTCGCCTGGCCAGATACCGGTAGATGTAGATGTTTATGATTGTGTTGATATAATCCGTATCAGGTGTAGATCGGGCGGAGCAAGTCAAGCGGGAGGAATGCAGCAATGCCAGTCAATGATTCGATCGGGAATGAGACGCATGCATAATGTAGCTCATAGCAAGAGTACCCCTGCTCATAGACATTCATGTACGTGATCGCATTTCTAATCTGAGCATAGCAGAGACACCAAGAGTCGACTTCCCAACACAATGAACATGAAAGGTATGGTCATACATAGACATACTTTGAAAGAAGTAGAAATTACATTGTAAATGTATGGTCATACGTAGCTGCATGGATCATTCGGGAGAATTACACGTGGAGTCCATGCACATTGTCGAGACTCGCGAAGCTTCGAGAAGAGGTACTTGTACTACATTTTACAGAACTACATTTAATAGTATTACAACAACATACTACTACTGTACATGCACATAAAAAAAGTAACCAAATTATTATGGTTAGACTTCGGTGAAAAGAGCCAATGATTTTTTTTTAGAGAAGAAAAGAGGAATAAAGAGCGGCTACAAGCTACGCTGTAATATCCGCTAAACACCACCAGTTACTTTACAATCAGCTCATGCGATAATATTGCATGACACTGCCCAACAGTGCTGACGTTCTACACATGAAGAATAGTAAACGTGTTTTGCAATGTATGAAGCTATTTTGTATATAGTATGTTCCCATTCCGTTTTTGCTTTGCTGTAGCCCTGAGGTTGATTTGCGTATTTATTTCTACCCTTCCTCTCTCCGTACTTCTGTCCCCCCCCCCCGGGGCCGGCCCCCCCCCCCGGGGCCGGCCCCCCCCCCTCTCTCTCTCTCATTCCTTCTGTCGTCCACATGTATCAAAGGAGGCGAAATCGCCTGTTTGTGGTGCGACGTTAAATAAACTTCTACAACAACACCTAACTGGCAATCAGCTCTAGCACGTCGTGGATGCGCACTCCAACAGCCTTACATCCGCCAACGTCCTTCACAGTTGAGACTTTCAGCTCGTGCTTGTCTTGGTCGCGCTCACCTTCCCCTCCTTATGTTAATTATAGAACGGCCTTCCAAGCTGCCTAGTGTTGGAGTGTACATCCAAGACGTGCTAGAGCTGATTTCCAGTTAGGTGTAGAACGTCGGTACCGTTGGTCAGTGTCGTGCAACGTTATTGCATGAGCTGATTGTAAAGTAACTGTTGGTGTTAGTGGATGTTATAGCGTAACTTGTAGCTCTTTGGTCCTCTTTTCTTCTTATAATAATTATTATGGTTACTTTTGGAGTTGGGCTCCATGCCCGTGCTTTACTTGTGCTTGTGCAGAACATGTGTATGCTGGTCGACTTTGTTAATAATAAAATCATAATATTCATCACGAAATAGCATTTGCAGTTTCGTGTTTTCAGAGATCTGAAAAGAGAACAACTTTCCGAAAATGAGATGATCACTCTAAAACCACTAATTGTGTTTTGAATATCCATCGATGTTTATGTTTACATAATTTCCCTAGGTGTGTCGTTTGTCTTCTTGACCGCGTATAGGCTAACATCGACACACGTACATAGACTGCGGGACTAGATGATGTTGACTAACATGCAGCCGGTATGACACTACAACTAGTCCGGACACAGAGCCGTCACGATATTGTACGGTCGAACTGCATCAGTCTTGAATCTTGATCTCCTCACTCCCCACTGTAGCTGGGCAGTACAGTAGCAGACTATCAAGTATTTCCCTGTCAGACTCTGGTTTGAGGAATGATTACTGGTGTCCGAGTATGTGAATCAATGAGTAGCAGCCGCTTGTGGCTCTCGCCAGTTTGGCAGGAATGTGTGAAAGCCGCAAACGCCAGACTAGCCAGCTCGCTCGCTGTTTCTACGACGTGATACAGTATCTCACGTGCATTCTCCACAAACCTGTCCAACCACCATCTCTCTCTCTCTCTCTCTCTCTCTCTCTCTCTCTCTCTCTCTCTCTCTCTCTCTCTCTCTCTCTCTCTCTCTCTCTCTCTCTCTCTCCCTCTGTCTCTCTCTCTCTGTCTCTCTCTCTCTCTGTCTCTCTCTCTGTCTCTCTCTCTGTCTCTCTCTCTGTCTCTCTCTCTCTGTCTCTCTCTGTCTGTCTCTATCTCTCTCTCTCTCTCTCTCTCTCTCTCTCTCTCTCTCTCTCTCTCTCTCTCTCTCTCTCTCTCTCTCTCTCTCTCTCTTCTCTCTCTCTCTCTCTCTCTCTCTCTCTCTCTCTCTCTCTCTCTCTCTCTCTCTCTCTCTCTCTCTCTCTCTGTGTGTCGCTCTCTCTCCTTTTCTCTCCTTCTCTCTCTCTCTCTCTCTCTCTCTCTCTCTCTCTCTCTCTCTCTCTCTCTCTCTCTCTTTCTCTCTATCTATCTGTCTCTCTCTCCTTCTCTCTCTCTCTCTCTCTCTCTCTCTCTCTCTCTCTCTCTCTCTCTCTCTCTCTCTCTCTCTCTCTCTCTCTCTCTCTCTCTCTCTCTCTCTCTCTCTCTCTCCTCTCTCTCTCTCTCTCTCTCTCTCTCTCTCTCTCTCTCTCTCTCTCTCTCTCTCTCTCTCTCTCTCTCTTCTATCTCTCTCTCTCTCTCTCTCTCTCTCTCTCTCTCTCTCTCTCTCTCTCTCTCTCTCGCACACATCTGATTCCGTCCTTTCCGAAGGGCCCCACTCTGTTTGATCAGTACGATCAGAGCATTATAAAGGGAACGAGAAGAACATCACAATCATGTTCTGAAGGTGCTGGCCTAGCCTAGCCTAGCCTGCCAGCTGATCTCACTGCTCCTGGAGACCTGGCTCGTTTTCACCTGCCAATCCGGTCTGCCTGAGGGGCCATTCACAATCGCACGCTAGGTGAATTCTTGAGGACAGGTCGAGGTTGGGTGGTTTGTGCCAGGACTGATGAATACTATTATTTCTTGTCTGTACAATGTCATGTATTTCCATTGAAAGCACATGTTTACACACACTGTACATAATATATGCCGGTGTATGTACCGTAACAACAACCCCCTCCCCCCTTCCCCCACGATCAATGCGTGCGGACATGAGCTGTTTGTGTTACTGGTTTATGGTTTATACCCTGATTTACTCTATTTTATCACCCAATGATTATGTCTCTGGGCGGCCTTCAGCCTGAAGTTCAGGCCCAAGAGGCATTACAATTTACATGTACATGTACTCTTTTTGGTTGCTCGATCTAGTCATCGGCCACGTGCAGGTCAATAATCGTATTATCAGCAATTTCCGCCACACACCTTCTACTGGTACAATCCTGATCAATGAAATCCAGTCGCGGCACTCAAGTTTGCGCCTTGCACCATTTCGAAGCCCAGTGTTCGCAGGCCTAAGGCTGCGCAACGCCCGGCGGTGTGTGAATGAGCGACGCTGTGACTGGATTTCATTGAGCAGCACTGTACTGTACTTGTTCATTGAATGCATTTTCACGATCATTCCGATGGGTGCCATTATTGCACGTGGAGATATAAAGAAGAGTAGTCTCCTGCTTACCATGGACGGATCACTAGTGCATGTCTACTGCATGTACAACCATACTTGTACTTGTAATATTATTCTTCTTTTCTGTTTGCATGTACAAAATACATGTTACAGTAGATCTACTACTCGAAGTACCAAGTCTTGAAGAGAGTGGCGGAATTGTGGGGTATGGCTGTAGAAAGAGCCACAACTCTAGCTTCCCATGTTTCAATTCCACGTCTCCTTCTTGCAGATCATGGACGACAGTGGCGTGGTACTTTGTCGCTAGTCTTGGATTCGTAGATCCTCCTCCTCCTCTTTTCCCCTGCGCCCCAACGCCGGTCAGTGATACAACACCACACGGTACATGTACTAGTATATACTAGTACAACAATACATCAACACTTATCTCTCTGCTCATAACTTAAGCGTTGTGACACTGACAGTGGGTAAACTGATACTTTGACAACATTAGAATCTCAGCCTGAAGCACGCCATGCGCCAAATCGTTTGTATTGCGCATGTCACACTGATGTAGTGCAGTACCGGTGGAACTGGAAGTGAACGTCTAAACTAAAGGCTGGCTTTCTTCTAGACACCTGCCTCAGCTCAGCAGCTCAGTCGCACTTTTACTCCGGATCGTATGCATTCTGAATCTGTCCGATCTTTGTAGCAGTCACTATCATGACATGCACGTGTGTGTGTGTGTGTGTGTGTGTCTGTGTTCGATCATTCACGCGGAGGTGTGAATGACGACACACAGTAACCGCCCCGTCGCCATTTTGCAAGGACCATTGTCCCTGGCTAGTTAGAAGAGAGCACTCAGCTTTGTTTGTTTTTGATTTCAAGGATCATAATGAAAAAAGATGGTATTGTTGTTTAAAAAATGACATTCCAGTTTCTTCCTAGGCGTTATGGGACGTTTGTCTGGAACACTCAGGCCATGGAATGTTAGTGTGCCGGCAGTACTATTATCTGAGGTTGTCCTCTGCTCCACGGGCATACATGTATGTCTAGGCCAGACTGTGGCTTCTCCACGTTTTTAGTAGTTTTTACTATACATGTACATGTACTGACACATGTGCATGCACAAAGCACAATCATCATGTTAGGCCTTTGCGGATAATGCCGGCAGAAACATTGGCAGAATTCGGTACTTTTTCTGGTAAGTTTCATGCATGTTTGGTATGTGGATAAAGAAATGGAGCAGAATTCGAGGAATTGCCCGCCATAAGGTTTGTATGGTTCTGCCAATTTCACTGCTTTTCGAGCAGAATCTGCCCATGCCTACATCATGTACATGTATATTAAGTTTAAAAAAACTCTGAGCTACATGTACAATCATGATTGTATACGCAGGCAGTACGGAATATTAGCCAGCGCATGTCGGATTTTCTCCTTGAACCTTGCCCAACCGTTTGCACTAAGGTCTTGTGTAGCATCCTCTTTGATCCTGTTAGTTGCTCACTGCTACAGAGCAGTTTTGGATATGTGCAAATTGTACGTTATGAGGAATTGTGTGTTGCTTCCTACATGACACTTGGATTCTCACT
>NC_088643.1:51241105-51348605 GCF_964019385.1 Sycon ciliatum
TGCCTGAGGGGCCATTCACAATCGCGCACTAGTTGAATTCTTGAGGACAGGTCGAGGTCGGGTGGGTTTGTACACCAGGACTGATGAATACTGTATTTCTTGTCTGTACAGTGTCATGTATTTCCATTTGAAAGCACATGTTTACACACACTGTACATAATATATGCCGGTGCATGTACCGTAACAACCCCCCTCCCGCACGATCAATGCGTGCGGACATGAGCTGTTTGCGTTACTGGTTTATGGTTTATACCCTGATTTACTCTATTGTATCGCCCAATGATTATGTCTCTGGGCGGCCTTCAGGCCCAAGAGGCATTACAATTCACATGTACATGTAGTCTTTTTGGTTGCTCGATCTAGTCATCGGCCACGTGCAGGTCAATAATCGTATTATCAGCAATTACCGCCACACACCTTCTACTGGTACAATCCTGATCAATGAAATCCAGTCGCGGCACTCAAGTTTGCGCCTTGCACCATTTCGAAGCCCAGTGTTCGCAGGCCTAAAGCAGTAAAGGCTGCGCAACGCCCGGCGGTGTGTGAATGAGTGACGCTGTGACTGGATTTCATTGAGCAGCACTGTACTTGTTCATTGAATGCATTTTCACGATCATTCCGATGGGTGCCATTATTGCACGTGGAGATATAAAGAAGAGTAGTCTCCTGCTTACCGTGGACGGATCACTACTGCATGTCTACTGCATGTACAACCATACTTGTACTTGTAATATTATTCTTTCTGTTTGCATGTACAATATACATGTTACAGTAGATCTACTACTCGAAGTACCAAGTCTTGAAGCGAGTGGCGGAATTATGGGGTATGGCTGTAGAAAGAACCACAACTCTAGCTTCCCATGTTTCAATTCCACGTCTCGCTTCTTGCAGATCATGGACGACAGTGGCGTGGTGATTTGTTCCTCGCCCTTGGCGAGTCGCTAGTCTTGGATTCGTAGATCCTCCTCCTCCTCTTTTTCCCTGCGCCCCAACGCCAGTCAGTGATACAACACCATATACAGTAAAGTACAATAATACATCAGCACTTATCTCTCTGCTCATATTCATAAGCGTTGTGACACTGACAGTGGGTAAACTGATACTTTGACAACATTAGAATCTCAGCCTGAAGGCTGAAGCACGCCATGCACCAAATCGTTTGTATTGCGCATGTCACACTGATGTAGTGCAGTACCGGTGGAACTGGAAGTGAACGTCTAAACTAAAGGCTGGCTTTCTTCTAGACACCTGCCTCAGCTCAGCAGCTCAGTCGCACTTTTACTCCGGATCGTATGCATTCTGAATCTGTCCGATCTTTGTAGCAGTCACTATCATGACATGCACGTGTGTGTGTGTGTGTGTCTGTGTTCGATCATTCACGCGGAGGTGTGAATGACGACACACAGTAACCGCCCCGTCGCCATTTTGCAAGGACCATTGTCCCTGGCTAGTTAGAAGCAGGGAGGGCTTTTACGACTCCCTGGTTAGATTAGAAGAGAGCACTCAGCTTTGTTTGTTTTTGATTTCAAGGATCATAATGAAAAAAGATGGTATTGTTGTTTAAAAAATGACATTCCAGTTGCTTGCTAGGCGTTATGGGACGTTTGTCTGGACTCTGGAACACTCAGGCCACGGGATGTTAGTGTGCCGGCATGTTAGTGTGCCGGCAGTACTATTATCTGAGGTTGTCCTCTGCTCCGGCCCCCCTCCGGACATGCACTGCATATGTCTAGGCCAGACTGTGGCTTCTCCACGTTTTTAGTAGTTTTTACTATACATGTGCATGTACTGACGCATGTGCATGCAGCCATGCACAATCATCATGTTAGGCCTTTGCGGATAATGCCGGCAGAAAAATTGGCAGAATTCGGTACTTTTTCTGGTAAGTTTCATGCATGTTTGGTATGTGGATAAAGAAATGGAGCAGAATTCGAGGAATTGCCCGCCATAAGGTTTGTATGGTTCTGCCAATTTCACTGCTTTTCGAGCAGAATCTGCCCATGCCTACATCATGTACATGTATATTAAGTTTAAAAAACTCTGAGCTACATGTACAATCATGATTGTATACGCAGGCAGTACGGAATATTAGCCAGCGCATGTCGGATTTTCTCCTTGAACCTTGCCCAACCGTTTGCACTAAGGTCTTGTGTAGCATCCTCTTTGATCCTGTTAGTTGCTCACTGCTACAGAGCAGTTTTGGATATGTGCAAATTGTACGTTATGAGGAATTGTGTGTTGCTTCCTACATGACACTTGGATTCTCACTTGACTGACTCACGACTGCCATCCAGAGCACACGAGAAGTCCATCGAACCCTCCACTCGGCAAACCTGCAAGAAAGCACCACTCCCTGCTCAATACAGTCTTTCGGGGAATTCACCCCTCAGCAGTTGAGCTTGAGTAGGCTGAGGAGTGAGGAAGATTATACGTTATGCATTCGCATACCTGAGCTGGGCCTGCTGAGGCTGTGAGATGTGTTGTAAACAGTCTGTGGTTCGGTGTGCACAACACAGCTATGTTCTGCACTTCAATACAATCATCATCGTTTTAAAACAATTTTAAAAGTGGGTGCCAATCTCCGGCCTTCGGCTGAGTGCTGATGAATAATTGTTGTAACATGTGTAGCCCCATTCCCGGAACTACATGTAACTGTGAGCTTGCTATCTTACCACTGTCAGGAGTCGTGGCTTGGTACTGCATCTATCACCTTGATAGTAAGACATGGTGATCATGGTGATGGCTGGCGCAACGGAAACGTCCTAAGCTGGTTGTGTTTCTAAACACAATTACGTAGCCGGTGATAAAGCGGAGGTGCTATCTTTACTTTGCGTATACATTGTACATGTTCATGTATGTAGGCTAGCATCCTCTCAAATCCGTCTCAAATCAGTATGGAATGGATCCGAGACCCAATGAGGCATTATGACCGAATTTAAACCGTGAACGAGTCGGCTGGCTGCAGAGTGCAAACTGATGGAGAACTACATGAGTGCTACTCTTGCTTTCATACAATACTCCTTTAGAGTTTAGTGTAGCGGCAGCAGCAGAATTACCACCGTGCACCACCAGCAGCAGCAGCAGCAGCAGCATCAATAGTTTTGAATACCAGCACGATCAGTCACTATCTGTGAAGCTTTGCCTGCAAGGAGTCTAGTCTGAATCAGTAGTTTACGACACAACTTCACAAGTATAGGGTTTTAGATACAATAATTATGTACTACAGACTCAGTAAGTACATAATTTTGACTTTAGCATGCAAGACATGCTCTGTCAGTGTCATTATGTCACTGGGTAGTGTGTCAGACTGCTGGGGCCAAGTGGTCATGGCGTGGTTATGACATACCCGCCCTAGCACGGGATCTTGGAACGTGGCCCGCCTTCACGCCTCTTGTAATCAAGCAGCGAGCACGGGAGAGTGGACCGAGGACACAGGTGAGAGAGAGTCAACTTGTGTGTACAATACTCATTATTCATGAAGAGTAAACAATGGTGAAGCAAGCAAGCTAGCTGCAGCCTTCCCAGAATGGCAGTACAAAATGACATGTGTACTTGTGAAGTGTTCAAGTCTAGGCCGAGCCCAGGTGGCGGGCTGGTGGATGGCGAGGTTGCCACAGACATGAAACATGCCACTAGCACACTGCAGCCAGCAGACATCTCATGGACTTGGATACTGGCATGCAATTATGTAGAAGTAGAACTGGTTGTCAAGCTCTCTCCCCAAGACCCAACCCTGCACAGGCTCTGCACTCTAGCCATATCATCATAATGTTATCTGCCACAATCCGTGGCACAGACTCAGTAGATCCACCTAGATCTACGGAGTAGCTATGATAACCAACTGGCATCGTAGTTTAGACCTCTACGCTCTAATAATGACAATGTGTATCCGGAGATGCCCGGACTGGATGCAGAGTCGTAAACGGGCAAAACCGTTTATTCGATCTGGTGTTCTTGAGTAGGCTGATACACACGACAACTAGCTGGCAACTGACGTGCAGAGTGTGAGGGTAGCTCTTCGAAGATCTCCTCTTCGGAATTCGAAAAAGCTTCTCTGTATCGGAAGCTTCTCTGTATCGGAGTGGCCATCCCAGGCTTGTGCAAACTCTCAAGGCGCCTGGTCGTCCATCGCTGTTGTCACTGCGCATGCAAAGTGCTCTGCCAAAGGTGTGAAGTGCGGGAAGGAGAGCGACGACCAACGTTTGAATCATGCCGATACCGGCGTCGCTTGCTGCGCACTTGCCCGCGCACCAGGCCGCCAGGGACGGCGATATTAGCGGTCTTGAGCGGCTGCTGGACGGTAGCGGAGTGGCGATCTTCCAGAGCGTGGACGACACTTCAGGGGACACTGCTCTGCACATTGCGGCCGAGGAAGGCCAGCTTGAGTGCGTTACTTGGCTGTTGCGACATGGCGACATTTACTACCGGACCAAGAACACCACTGGCGAAACGCCAGCATACAAGGCGGCGCTCAATGGGCACTTGGACTGTCTGGAGACGCTCATTGAGTTCGACAAGGAGAAAGCGAGTACGGCGGCAAACGAGGCGAACAACCAGGGCCTGACTTGCCTGCACACTGCCACTATCCACAACCACATGGCGGTTATCAAATGGCTCCTGAATCGCTACCATTCGACGGCATTCGCCATGAACGAGTTTGGCGCATCGGCTGTTCACTTTGCCGCCGCACAGGGTAAGAAAACGTCGAATTCAATGATGGAACTAATTCATGGATGGGTACACAGTGAAACTCTTGAGTCTTGTACTTCGTTAGTGCATCTTCAGAGGGTCAGGGAACCACACCATTGGTATGCATTGGCATTGCTTGCCTGTAACGTTATGGCTCAAATGTGTCAAGGAGATTCACCACTACACTCCATCATGCATGAATGACTCACGAAATCCTCCAGAAGCTACGCAAATGCACAAGCAGTTACCATAGATTTCACTTTGTACTTGCCTGAACTAAACCAAACATCCTTTTTCATTATTGCTTGTGGCTGTGGCGTGTACAAGGTTTTCCTGGTACTTTACCCGTATTTCTATTTTTTACCCGTATTCCAGTAAGATTATTGACTGCCAACTTTTCACAGGACAACCCTGCAGGTTGGTCATGGGAGGAGTATCAGGGTTTGCCACCCTGACCCTGACACAGTTGTACGACCCACGGGGGGGGGGGGGCGGGGGGGGGGAGGTTATGCACGAGATTATTCCTATTAACATGCCCGTAACTATTTTCAGTTCCGATTGACGTTTCTAGCAAACAATACACTGGCCTGGGAGTATAATGAAATGAAGCACCACGGTATACACACGGACATTATCCTAAGATCAACATTGACTGTGACTGTGTTTACAGGTATTGGTAGAGCGAGTGCTAGGTGTACCAAGGTGTACATGTAGCAAGGTGATGCGCTGCATGTCGGTACAGTGCATCGAAGATGTTTCATGCATCCATGCCTGTTGATACTGCTGGCCCTCCATGTGACGTTACCCCGATCTCCGGGGGTTTCTTCCTGATAGTGAATTCTGTCACGGTGCCCATGCATGCTCTGCTTGCACTCTGCCCCATGTTTGTACTCTGCGCCCCGTGCAGGTAATGTTGATATTCTGAAGCTGCTGACGGAACATCTAGGAGCTGCCGCGGCCAACAGCAGAGACTTCAATGGTAAGTACATGTATGAGACAGGTGCTGCATATGACTGCTCGTCTATAGTGTCTAGATCATGGTCTACAGACTGCGCTGAGTGCTTGTGCTTAATATCGGGGGAGGGGAGGGGGGGGAGCCTCAAAGTCCAGGGGGGGGGGGGTGAGCAATAGACCAGGCATGCTACAGAAGCATAACATCCTGTCCATGTTGGGTCCAAAATTAGACACAAAAAGCAAGTTCTTGTTTGGTGGCGGAGAAAGTGTGATCATCCTATGCTTTGTGTTTTGCCGCCAGCCAGCCCCTGGAGGAACCCAGAACACATGTCTAGGACACTATGGATGTGCATGACAGACCAGGACCATTGGGCCGGTGGGAAACATAATTTTCACCATCACTAAATCAAAGTGACATAGCCGGTGTCTCGGGGGGGATTTTTGGACACCGCGAAATGGCAAGTATGCCCCTACAAAGTAACAGAGCCCCGTGGGAAGTTGTACTGTCACGGTGCACCAGACCGATTTCAGTGTTCTGCCTTACTATTATTAATAGTGAGGGCTGCGTCCCACCCGCCTGTGTGGATTCACAGGAAGTGTGAGTTACGAAGTCTGAAGAAAATGTTGAAGGGCCTCTGCTGGGATGACGACTACACCATAGCTCAGTGGTTAGAGCATCGCTGGCTACAAGCGAGGGTCCCTGGTTCGAGTCCTGGTGGTGGCAGTCAGTTTTTTCTTCAGACTTTTCCCGTTTGTCTCTTTCCCTCAAACCAGTTAATATTTTATGACTTGGGGCTCCCCGCGTGCTAGTTTGTACGTGAAGTGTGTGGGTTACAGTGAGGGCTGCGTCCCACCCGCCTGTGTGGATTCACAGGAAGTGTGAGTTACGAAGTCTGAAGAAAATGTTGAAGGGCCTCTGCTGGGATGACGACTACACCATAGCTCAGTGGTTAGAGCATCGCTGGCTACAAGCGAGGGTCCCTGGTTCGAGTCCTGGTGGTGGCAGTCAGTTTTTTCTTCAGACTTTTCCCGTTTGTCTCTTTCCCTCAAACCAGTTAATATTATTATTATTATTATTAACTTATATAACTTTTATTTTACTAGGGTGTTTCCCACAGACCTATGGTCTTCTTACGGGATCTCCTAGGAAGGGCAAGCATGAGCGAATAAATAAGCGGTAGTCTGTACAAGTGCGAACAGTGGAAGGCAGCATATTCCTTGATTCTCTTGCCAAGCTCGAACTGTATCTCACTTTTGATTTCCGTTGTTTGCCTGCGGCAACTGATACCACGGCATTTGTGTCAAATTCTCTTTTCCCGTGTGTCTGTCTAGGCGCCACACCAATCTACTTTGCAGCGCAGGAAGGTCGGCTAGTGGCTCTTCAGTACCTGGTGACCGAGTGCACAGGTGATCCGATGATCCGCGCCAACGACGGCATGACAGCTGTGCATGCCGCCACTCAACTCGGTCACTTGGAGACTGTGCGGGTAGGGGAGCGGTGCATGTGCACTGCACCTTGCAGTGCATTGCTTTGCTTGGGCTTAATCCAAACTATACAAACTGCTGTATGCATTTCAGATTGCCCATCGAAGTACTAGTATTCCAGAGCCATGCAACAGGCACATTCTCAGGTGGTGGTTGCTGC
The DNA here is from genome assembly GCF_964019385.1 of Sycon ciliatum. NCBI lineage: Eukaryota > Metazoa > Porifera > Calcarea > Leucosolenida > Sycettidae > Sycon > Sycon ciliatum. The sequence goes on from NC_088643.1 coordinate 51,248,394, forward strand.
CTCAGGTGGCACATCATGTACTTCTTGAAATAATACTGCACCCAATGAACAATCTCGTAATGCGTTTGATTGTGTGCGCATATGTGTCAATGTCAACCTCCTCAGTGGCTGATTGGGGAGATAGGAACACATGGCATTGCTGATCGGACCAAAGACGGTGCTACGCCAGTTCACTTTGCTGCAGGTAAGCCATGGAGAGCACTGGGTCTGTCAGAATCAGCCCAACCAACCTACTACAGTGCTAGAATTGTCACCAAGCGTAACATTTTTACAGGGTGCTTTTATCTATATACTTGTATAGGCCAAGCCGAGTACTTGTATCCACTACCTGTATGCAATGTGGTGTTCAAATCAACTACATGAATGTGTCGGTCATCTTAGTACTGCACTACCTTATAAGCTAATACTAGTACCCCCCCCCCCCCTCCCCCAGATATGTTGCTTCCGTGCCTATGGGTGCATCCATAATTAATAGTTCTGAACTTCTTTCATCAGTGTGTCTTTAGAATTTATAAGGTAGGGTAAGGGGGTGGGAGAGGGGGGGGGGGGGGGGGGGGGGGGTATGATTGCACTATGAGCATGATCCTCAGATTTGCAGCAAATTAGCCATGCTCCACTGCTGTACAGTACTGTGTACCGGCCCGTGCCTTTCTCCGCTGCTGCACTGCACTATGTGTAATAATATTATGATTTGCACTACAATGTATAATTATGTGTGCTTGAAGTGTGTGTGTGTGTGTGTGTGTGTGTGTGCGTGTGTGTGTGTGTGTGCGCGTGTGCGTGTGTGTGTGTGTGTGTGTGTGCGCGCGTGTGTGTGTGTGTGTGTGTGTGTGTGTGTGTGTGTGCGTGTGCGTGTGTGTGTGTGCGCGTGTGCGTGTGTGTGTGTGTGTGTGCGCGTGTGTGTGTGTGTGCGTGTGTGTGACGGTGCGTGACGGTGTGTGACGGTGTGTGTGTGTGTGTGTGTGTGTGTGTGTGTGTGTGCGCGTGTGTGTGTGTGTGTGTGTGTGTGTGTGTGTGTGTGTGTGTGTGTGTGTGTGTGTGTGTGTGTGCGTGTGTACAGCATTGGGTCTATATTTAATATGCGTATGTGTGTATGTCTGGGTATTTGTGTTCTGCACTCTCTCCACTGTCTGCAATCGCTATACAGCCAAAGGCTACACGTATCTACTGCGCTGGTTCTTCGACACGCACCCAGAGCCGAATGTTCTAGCACGACTGTGTGACAATGCCGATGCAACACCAGCACATGATGCAGCAGAGTTCGGGTGAGAAACTATCTACTGAAACTCATAATGTTTGCACGAGTAGGTCATGGAATGGTATACACCTATAAGATTGTGTGATTGGGAAATACTACTTGTTAATGAAATGTATGGAAAGATGCTGTAGAGGAACACTCGAAACACATTTCCAGACATCTCTTTCTTTTAGCACTCTGTTCATGGCAGGAGTGCATCGTACCCCACTCTGTATCACCTACTACACACAATTAATAACTACATGTATCATGGAGATCAATCCCAATTTTTTTTTCACTGGAGCCACGTAAACCCGTCATGTGTGAGCCATGAATAAGGGGAGTGGTGGCGTGGTCTGGGATGCTCTGCCGACCTTGGGTCTCGGCTTCATCACAACCAGGCGCGCCAATAGCAGAGAGAGAGCGAGAGAGAGAGAGAGAGAGAGAGCGAGAGAGAGAGAGAGAGAGAGAGAGAGAGAGAGAGAGAGAGAGAGAGAGAGAGAGAGAGAGGGGGGGGGGGGGTTGGGGAGCACAAGAGGGGGAGAGAACTAAATATAATATAATTGCAGATTTGTATAATATAATTATATAATGCGTAAGGGGTGCACATTCAGATCCATAGAAAAGGATAAGCAGCAGGGCACAAGGCGTATGGCAATATGCAGCAGTGTTTAGGCAGATGTGCATACATATTACAGAGTGTCAGTGGCCCAGTGCCATTGCTGAGCACGGAGGTGCCGGAAGACAGACACTTTGAAACTTTGCAGCCGTTTCCGGTCAGGTGGCTGGTTGAGGACGGCGGGTGGCAGGGCATTCCATACAGGGACAGCGCAGGCGGGGAAGGCTCTATGGCAACTTTCCCGGCTGTTGACAGGTAGCCCTGTCTCAAGCTGGTAGTTATAAATTGCTGCAAGTTTCCAACTTTAAGCCTGTCTTGCAACTGTTCTTGCGCGCTTGCACACGACTGCCAAGCCTTACATCATTCTGTCTATTTTTCGATTTAAATTTGATTGATCTGGCAAAGGCAAGTTGATGCCCATCGTGAGAATCTCGTGAGGTACATATACAGTAGAAAAGTGTAAAGGAATTCCCTCCGTATCAACCAAACTCGTCCCCCTTTATCTCTGCACTGTTCTGTCCTCTCCAGACAAGTGGATGCACTGAAGCTTCTATTACGCCACGGTGCAGACCTGTATGCTACAGACCGGGTGAGGATTGGATTTGTTCCACAGAAATCTTATTCAATACTTCTGCCGGTTCAACACTTGCACGTTATGCAGTGTTTTTTTAGTGCGGGCAGGAATGCCTGGTTTAAGCGACATCTGGTATTGGCTGCATGGCAGGACAAATATGATCGTATTCACGTACATGTATATACACATGATGAATCGGAGCACTGGGTATATGCATGATTAATCTAAAACATTGTTTTCGGTCCGGCCGCGCTTGTGTGAGTACATGGAGTATGCGCACGGCCTTGGCCCTGTATGTCGTGAATTTATTGGACCTTGTTCTGGAGACCACCTGCCTTTAAACACCGCTTTTACCCGCACCGTAGTAAGGCTAGCTAGTGTGCACGTCTCCCTGCTCATTGCTCTTGCTTCTGGTAAGGAGGGCAGTCTCCCACGGTGTGCAATGCAGTTTTTCTCACTGCAGTTGTGTTTTCACGTGTGCTGGAATAGCAACAGCTTTGACTGATTGCCTCATTCCTTTTATGCGTGTATGTGTGTACAAATATGTGTGCACATGTGTGTATGTGCATGTACATGCACCTATTTGGCCATTGCTCAGGATGGTGCAAGCCCGTATTCGCTGGCAACCGGTCAACCGGGCGAGGAAATTGACGAGTTTGTGACCCAGTACGCCAGCTCCGGTGCAATGGAGGCACAGTATCGCCGCCAGAGTGCACCCAACACGAGCGCACTCGAGGTCCGGAAGGCCGGCGATAACAAAAAGATCTCAACGTCAAGCCTGGCTAACTACTATCGCAACGTCACGCCGGCACAGGCGATCGTGCCCCAGCCTCCCGAGGAAATCCTCGCCGAAGAGTCTGACGAGGGGCCGACCAGAGATTTCTCCGTTCGTACGAGAAGCGTAGAGGCTCAAGAGATCCTGGAAGCGCAGGCGGCCGTTGCTCGTGTTCTCGGCGAGGGAATACAGTTCAGCGATGCGGAAGAAGCGGCGGAGCTTCGGACCAAGAAGAAGGCGAAGAAGGGCGAGAAGGAAAGGTCGCCGCTGCATCCTCAGAGTGTGCTCAAGGTCCTGGGCAAGGACATCGATGCAGTGGGTGGTCTAACAGCCGGTCCGCAGAATGGCGATATGTACTCGGTGCCTGGCAGCAAGAAGTACGGTCAAAAGCATGCAAGTCACCGTGACGATATTGACGGCCACCCGTTAATCCGTGGAGGACGTGACCATGATGGCGCTGAGTCTGGCGGTGGTCATCTTGAGCAGTGGTATGAAACCAGCAAGGGCAAACAAGTAGCAGCAGATGTCAAGAAAGCGGGCAGGGACTCGACGGGAACTTCACCGAGCACAAGCAGAAGAAACTCTGGTTCATCGGGAAGCTGGTGGGGCCAGGATTCTGGTGGAAACGAGCCAGGTGACAAACCACCGCTGGCTATCCCCCGCAACATGACATCGGGCAACAGCTATGCTGCTTCGGACACAAATGATGACTCTGAAGCCTCGCCCACTCCACTTCTCAAGCGCACGGGCCGCCAGCATTCCTACATTCAGAAGAGCTTCCGACCTCTGAAGCCGGGCTTCAAACCGAACCCTGCGGCTGACCAAGTGGATGGACCGGCAGATCCAGGTGTTCAGCCGGTGCGAGGGTCGTCGCGTGTTCCTGGCCGGCAAACAAGGCGCCATAACAGGATGGCGCACAAGCCGCTGGGACCTGGCATGCCGATGGGCTATGGTCCGCCTGGCATGTTCCCGCCGCCGGGGGTCAGACTACCACCGCACCTACTGCCACCTGGAATGAGGCCGTTCCGACCGGGCATGGTACCCCCGCCCGGCATGATGCCTTTCCCCCCGGGTATGATGGGTCCACCCGGTATGATGCCCTACCCGGGTCGCATGCCCCCACCCGGTGTCCGGATGCCGTTCCCGGTTGGCATGGTACCACCGCGACGTACTACCCGAAAGCAGTCCCGTGCCAGAAGCGACGTTCACGAAAACGGATCGACCGAGAATGTTGCTGACATAACGGCCGAAGAGGCACCAGCTCAGGGTCGACCGAGGGCTTCGAGTGAGTCAGCCCTGCAGGGAGCAGCAATGCAGCGTGCCCAGCGCCGCAGAATGTCAAATATGAGACCGATGAATCCTTACGTGGGTGCATATCCTCCACCACTACCACACGGCATGGTACCACATCCAGGCATGGTACCACCGCCTCCTCACATGATGGCTCCCCCAGGCATGGTACACCCGGGAGGACCACCACTACCAGCTCCGGGCATGATGCTGGGTCCAGCGCAGTCCATGGGCAATGTATCGCAGGACATGAACACGGAGGTTGTGCAGAGGCGCATGCAGCACTACATGCACAAGCAGAGCAAGATCTACTCCAGACCGCCAAACGCCAAGGTACCTGACGATGACAATGTCTCCATCAGCAGCATGCTGATAGAGGACTACGAGGTCGGAAGCACTATCGCAGCCCTGGCACTGACAGCAGCCGTAGTCGGTATCACTATGGTTGCTCCGGTCAAGAAGAAACGCATGGCCAAGCTACTCGCTGCGCTCAGCAGCGGAGCAGGTGCAGCAGCGGCACGAGAATGGGAGATCGGTGTGCGAACGAAGAGCGGCAGTCCGGAGACCGAGGAGGCCAAGCCGCTGGAATCGCAGGTCGAGTACCGCAAAGCACCGCATCACTACGTGCCGCCCAATGCTCCTGCTGATCAAACGTACGCTGCTCCGAGCGCAACGCATTTGAAGGCAGCTAAGTCTGTGAAAAGGACTGGCTCCTTCCTGGACAAGCTGCGGGGATCGAACAAGCCCAAGCCGTCACCGCTCTTGCCCCGGGACCCTTTCAAGTACAACCAGCAAATGGAGAGTCAGTCCGAGAACTGGACTCAGAGTGATCCACTCAGCACGGAGGAGGCGCGCCGTCAGAACCAGGAAGGCAAGGCACTGTCTGCCGAAGATCAGCTGCGGGGATCCAGTGTGCTGGGAAACCTGAAACAGGGTATCTCGTTGCGCAACTTGACATCATCACTTGCTCTCCCACCGGCCACGTCCAATCCCTATTTGCTCGCCGAGCAGCCATCCAAGGACACTCCGGAATTCCTGCACCATGCTGATGCCAAGGCCGAGGCCGAGGCCAAGGGCAATTCCATGACTCTGTCGCAGATTCTCTGGGGCGGTGCAACGGTGGCGGACGACGCCAGCACAAGCTCCGAGGATGAACACCAAGGTGACTTCGACGCTTGGTTGCAGAAAAAGCGAAAGGCCAGCACCGACAGAGCCGAGCACGTTGATAGTACTCTGCCGAGAATGGTTGCCACGGAGACCAGCACGGAGGAAGCTGGGGCAGCTGCGGCTGCTGCCGCTGCTGTGCCTGCTCTGCAGGCTGAGATGGCCGAGAAGCAAGAGGCCACTCCTTTGATGGTGAGTCCCGCTGTTGTTTGTATGCAAGTCTGTTCTGTAAACCTTGCAACCTCTGTGCAGTGTACGCTTCTCGTTGGCTGAGAATTCGAAAGAAACGAGAAGCAATGTTCTCTCGAACTTCGAATATTTGCGAAGCTTGTTTTTTTGCTATCTGTATTATTTTTTTGTGGCACGCAGTGCAGGTTGACGTCACTGTAGTGACGTAATCGTTGTTGAGCGAGCGCTGTGAAACAGCTCTTTTTGTCTTGCAATGTGGCTGTCCGCAGCCGACCCTGCACTGTGGTTTTGCTGTTGCAAATGTGAGGTGTGAGAGAGAACGAGCTTTTCTGTCTATTCTTTTCATGGTATCAGCTGGGCGTATCCTGTGTTCGTTGCGACTGCTTGGTAGACAACAGAAGAACAGATTTGAAAAAGCGGGGAGGGGAGTGATGGTAGATGGAAGTGCACGAACAGAGATAGACCCATTTTGGTAGATCATGAATGCATAGTTCACAATTATTAAATCACCCATCTTTGCAGCATATACAGTAAGTACTTTGTAGGGTGTTTCGTTGAAAATACTTCCATTTCCATTGGTAAACAGAAATCCTGCACATCTACCAGCCTATTTTGCTGGCTGCCACCAGCCTCAAACCTGGTAGAGCCGGTGGAAAAAGGTGGAATCTACTGCTTGGGATGGAGAGGAAACAAATCTAGCAAAGCAGTAGTCTCTGCCACAACCTGTAGGTCCGAACGAACACCTCTTAGGTCCGGCAGGGTAAATGATAGTGGCTGAATTCAGGAATCCAACCGATCCAGGTCAACCCCCCTAAAGCAGTAATACATGTACTTGGATGTCCGTGCATGTCTGCGTGGACAATTTCTGCATGTCAAGGCTAGCTTGGAGACTGTTCAGGCGGACAAGTCGGCTGTTCACAGTGAGATTCTGCGGTAACTTGCTTCACTCGCTGTACAGTTACACCTATTACTACAGCGATAGAGTTGCTAGGAAATCGTGTTGCTTATACAATGTCGTTTATAGCCGCCACAGTGTGCAAGCAGTCATTGGTAGTACTAAGTAGAGTACAGGCTGTGTTTAAACTGCACACCGTGCCATGCCATGAATAGTACAGGCTGTGTTTAAACTGCACACCGTGCCATGCCATGAATAGTACAGGCTGTGTTTAGACAGCGCGTCATGCCATGTCATGCTCGCCATGCGCACTGACATTTCTATAATTATGATTGTGTGTGTGCGTGTGTGTGCGTGTGTGTGGGTGTGTGTGTGCGTGTGCGCAGCCTGCTCGTCAGGTGCAGGAGCCGGCACAGATTGCGTCGGCAGTGGTGCGCGTCCAGGGAGCGCAGATGAACCCGGTGCTCGTGCAGCTGGAGGCCGCTGACGACGGCAGTGGAATCAATCTGCACGAGGGCCTGTCGCTGTCGGCAAAACCCGGTGACAGTCGTGTGGGAGCCACAATCAACACTGGCATCGCCGCTGTGGACGGTGTAAGTGTCCAAGGAGATGTTTTGTGAATGAATGAATCCAGTCACCTGCCACAATGAGTTGGTAGAGATGACGAGATCACTGTACACTTACCGTGCTTGGGCACCGCTTTTAAAAACTCAATCTGAACTTGTTAGTCTGTCCCATTGCTGTTGCTTGAAATGGTTCTGTTTGTAGCGAAATGAACGTGTAGGGAAGTCTATCACTTCAGCTAACGCTTTGATGTTTGCCGAATGTGATGTCTCCTGAATGTGATGCCCAGGCTATTCCACCTGCGCCCGTCCTGCCAATGCCAGGAGGAGAATCCATCCCAGAGCCACCGAGATTGCCGCCATCACTCATTCCAACTGGGAAGGGTTTGGGCCCGCTCAGTGCGCAACCGAGACCGTCCTCTGGGGGCAGGCCTAAAGTAGAGCTTTCCCGGGTTGTGGACCGAACGAGACAAGCCCATCAGGCGCAGAGCAGAAGGTAAGATGCACGTAACGCTGCCGGCCAAGCACTGCCTATGTTCGTGTGTATGCGCGCACGTGTGTGTGTGTGTGTGTGTGTGTGTGTGTGTGTGTGTGTGTGTGTGTGTGTGTGTGTGTGTGTGTGTGTGTGTGTGTGTGTGTGTGTGCAGGGCTGCCGGAACTGGTCCGGTCATGACCGGACCACTTTCTTGGCTGGATGGTCCATGTGATTCGTGCAAAACCGGTGTAAAACATTCAGAGGTATATGACTGTACTGTCGACATGCCGTGTGCTTTGAAGTAGCTCAAGACTCCGTGACGAGGATTTTTCTGCTGCACGACCTCATGAGCTCACCTTCCACCAAGTACTTCTGTCACTCCTATCGAAAATGCATGCACTAGCCAACATTGGAAATGAGCGAAAACATCGCACAAGACAGAAGAGACTAGATCGAAAGAGATAAGATCTCGAAAGCAGAGAAAATAATCGTTTGTTTCATATGCCGGATAAGCCCATGGCCCATGCAGAGTGTGCGCGCACGTACACGGCATGCATGTACATGTACACCAGGCCGTGTCAGGTACTGAGGCCCTGTGAGGGAGTCGATCGTATCAATAGCATACACGGAGAAGTCGACACGAGATCATAGTCTTCATCGATCGTTTTCTTACCAATTCCTTACAATGTTCAATGCTACCATCACTGATACTGTGTCACTAACGGATATAAAAAAATTGTGTTTTTGTACTTTGACTATGATTTTCCGCATTTTCTGGAGCCTCACGAGATGCCCAAATTCGCTCTATCTTACGTAAATTTTCAAAAATTTCTCCCAGGGTAGGTCCCCGGACCCCCCCCCCAAAAAGGGTCGGCCGGATCAGTCTCAAACTGCTTCCTCCGGCCCTGGTGTGTTTGTGTGTGTGTGTGTGTGTGTGTGTGTGTGTGTGTGTGTGTGTGTGTGTGTGTGTGTGTGCACGCACGCACGCGCGCTGGAATGTGGCAAGAGATATCACTGTCATCAGGACTTGGTTCGCAATGCTGAATTCTGATCGTGACTTGATCACTGCTTGGGTCCCGTTCGAGACCTGCTGTCATCTCCGGATGGGCGTACTTTTTGTTGTTGGGAAGGGGGCTGATCAACATCATTCTGACGCAGCGTTTCGTGTGCTTTTCTGTTTGTGTGCATCCAGCACCGAGAAGCAGGGAGGGGAAGAAGACAGGCAGAAGCGTCGACAGACGCTAGTCCGTCGCCATAGCCAGAATGTGACCAGGGGTATGACGAAGAAGATCAGCGCGTTGGAGATGCGGCTCGGAGACTCACAGCTTGCTCACGACCTGGTCATGGCCAGTGATGAGAAATTTGCGCGAGAGAGAGAAGGTGAGTTGCCATTGAGCAGAAGGGATTACGCAATATGGGCTTAAAGTCAAGCATTTCCCAGATCTGCTCGAAATTCACAGAAAAAATGGTGTGTAAAGCAACAGGATGGTAGCAACTGTATGATACTGGATGTCGGTTAGAAGATACAAGCGACTGCGCATTCTATTGCTGGCGTATGTGCAGGGAGCGCATGCTGAACGTCTACTGAAGTAGCTGTAAACAGCTGACCCTTACTTTTCCAGACGCCTTTGGTCGGAGGAAATATTCCAACCCTTCTTTCAGCACTATATCTATCATAACTCTAGATATGATTCGTACATGTATGTACACAGTCGAAGCAAGAAGAGGAGAAAGGCTGTTGACACCTGTATCATCGTCGAGGCTGTAACCCCTGGGAAATGCTAGTCTGGATAATTGAGTTCCCGATACCTGGGGCCCAGATAGGTACGGTTCAACTGTAGTCAGCATCAAAAATGCTGCTCTTATGCCGGGCGCAAACCTACTGGAAGGGCACAGATAGGTTGGCCTAAGGATCAACGCACATCTCTACTTCGGTATGGGTCCATGTCAGATTCAATGTTAAAAAGCGGCTTCATTCATGGTAGGTTGACACATCTGCTGGCAGTGACTGGACCAAGCCTTGAAGGCGGGGGATTGCACGGGCCGCCGTTGACACTGAAAGAAGAAGTCACGCCAGTGCTGCATAGCTCCCTTCCTTTGACAACACCCGCATGCTTACCATCTACCCGACATAACGTTATAGTTATGTACATGTATGTGTATGCAATGCAAAGTTGTGGAAGATGGTTATCTGTTCTAGTTAGTAGTGCCGGTAGTTACCATGGTTACCAGCCTTGCTTGACACCGTCACCCACAATCCCTGTGTCTTGCCCATTGACAAGCACTGTCACGGTTAACTATTTTTAGTTGAACATTCCCCACTCCTGGATGAACTAAACATATTCTGCACTGTATTTTTTTGCCCTGCAATGTCCAGGCGTAGTGGAAGCGGACAGCCGGCCACCTCCGCTCCATGCTCAGGTGCTGAGCACAGCAGCCGTGGAGTCCAGTGCCGCGGCAGCCGTTGTCACCGACAACGAAGGACCTTGACTGACACCGCCGGACCGCCGGAAAGCGTGCGCGATGCGACTAGATGGCCTCTTGTCCGGACACAACACGCAGTCAGAATGATCTGAACTGTGGCAATGGCTACCACTGAATTCATTATCTAGAACATTGCCAAAAAGTCACAAAGAGTACAGGTCAACTTCTGTTATCTTCTACAAACCCAGCTAAGACAGTATTAAAGCCGAATTAGATACTGTCATTAATTAACTGTGTATTGTACCATAGTAATGCATGAGAATGTGGAGAGTTGTGCTACTCTAGTAACCAGTATGACCACACTACTGTGCACTGTGCCGGCCTCAGTATATTCTCATCAATTGCCTGATGCGATCAGTCTGGCCTTGAGCAAAGCGTTAATTCTGTTAATTAAAAAAAACGCAATAGTTTTGCCGGCAGGGGTTTCATTTTTTTCAGTGTGGCACCGCCACACATCTGTCAGCAACTGGTGCTGTATGGCAAGCTCCACCACCATGGAGCATTTTTTGTAATGAGAAGCTACTAATGCATGTACCTGTATATGCAGTCACTATAGCCATTATCTATCAACTTAGAAGCATTCTTTTGTTCCATGTCCACTGCTTGAATGGTACCGACAGATAATACTGTGACAATCTGTCTGATAAAGAACAATACTGGTGACGTGCAGAATAGATAAGCCCCGCGAGTGTGCAAGTATAGTCTATGGGTCTGCGATGGTGGAATTGTCTATGGGTCTGCGATGGTGGAATTGCCAGCCAACTTGGCTCGATCCCATGCATAAAGTAGCAACGTGTTCGAGTGCACAGCCTAGTGTTTGTTGTGCAAAGGTCGGGCATCCCCCTGAGGCTATAATTTGTTGTTGTTGTTGTTGTTTCCCAATAAGGGGCCGGTCACACTGAGCGAACATTTGAAAAAATCCGTGGTTACTATGGATATTTGTCGCTGAGCGGGACATTTGAGAGATTTAATCCACTCAATGAAAATCAGCTCGAGGCCTTGCTTTTCCGCCGAAGATTATAATCATCCGCGGCTTCCACTGGATTTCTTTGAGTTTCCTTGTTTTTATTGTGTTATGATTCGTGAAGTGGAGCGATACTCTAGAGGCTGACCTGATGCAGCTCTGGCCCAGGAACGGGGCTGACAGACTGCCAGAAGCGAATGGTGAAAAAAATAGCTCGTGCGGGTGAGATTTTTTCATTGTGCGTATCCAGTGTGGCTGTGATGAAACATACAAGTAGAAAAAATTATTCCCGGTTTATAATCTGAGGATTGTTCCCTATTAAATATAATAAAATGTGACCGGCCCCTAAGAGTTGTTGTTGTTGTTATTTCACTGTGATCCCATGCAGCTCTGCATAAAAAGGTCATGTTGTGATTACTGTCACATTCACTAATGTACTAGAGTTGGTTGTGCCTGGCAAATACGGGGATAAGCTGCCCCATAAAAAGGTGACAACCATTGGATGCATAACGTTACCATGGTTACCTCCTATCCTCTAACCCAATCACGGCCGCATTGGATTACTAAATTTATCGCTTTTTAATTTTGAAACGTCAGAGATCAGGAGAACACATTGCTTCTTGTGCTACGGCGGTTCTCAACGACACGTTCAAAATCGGAAAACACGACTACAATGTGGCCAAAACCAGCAGCCTACAGCGGTGTGTCACCACGTCCTGGCTCCCGGTGCTGACTGACATACCACTGTAATCATAAGAAGAGTTTCTCTAAAACTAAAGCTGCTGCTATCTATAAGATATCTCGTAAGAGAGTTCATACAAAATAAAGAAAATTAAAAAATAAAATAAATAATAAATACGTCTTAACAGGGTTTGACCACGTACAGACAACGCATTGGCACACATTCACTCCAAGGCCGACCAGGACCAGAGTGGGGGCATACGTGGGGGGCATACGTAGCACGTGCAGTGCATGTGTGATACTGTGTGCTATGGTCAATGCTGATGGGTAGGAGCCATGCCAAAACTGTACCGTCATATGACAAGCTGGGTTCTCTTTGCTGGCTGGTGTTGTCCGCTCCTGTACACGCACGTCCGTACACAAGCTGACGGCAAGATCATACTTGTAGAGAAGCAGCACATTGGACATAGAATGCTGAATGTGCACAGCACACAAAGTCCTCTTTGCGCAGCTCCACCAGAGACCAGCTCAGCGGCACAGCGAACAAAATAAGCTTGTCAAAACAAGGCAGATCAACAACATGTACCCAGGTTTGATGTGCATTACACACCAGGGCAAGATCCCACTGTCAGTGGGCTGTGTTACAGCAACTGTGCATTACACACCAGGGCAAGATCCCACTGTCAGTGGGCTGTGTTACAGGAACTGCCAGTTTGTTGTAGCAAATGCACTCAGGGAGAATTCCAGATGCCAGTGAAGTGCTTCTCATGGAATCGTTTCCCCTAGTTGCACACATCAACGAAGCTGACCCTAGCTGGCTTGCTTGCAGGCCTCATGAACCAATCGTTTGATGCCGAGCATCCAGGAAGAGATCTCACTGGCATGGTTCAGGATGATCACCGACTGTGCATCGTGAACTTGAGCCCGGTCACCCTCGGTCAGCAGTGAGAGAAGCCTATGCAGGCACCCCTCCAGTGCGGCCGACAGCCGACCACCTTCCAGGTCACCAAGCATTGCCGTCAGATGCCGGTCCATGTCCGCTGCGTGTCTGGCCGGCAGCCCTGGCGTGCAGCGCTCCTGCCACATCTTCACTTGCTCGGCAATGAAATTACGGTTGGCTAGCAACATGGACGTATCTTGAACTCCTTGCGGATCCGTAGAGGCTGCTGGCACATCACCGCCTTGCGTGCCGCTATTGCCGGCCAGTGCGGGGTCAGGGGAAACAGAGGAGGGTCCAGTCATACCACCAATAGATGGTGGGTCGTTCCAGCCCTTATTGCCAGTCTTGCCACTAGCCATGACCACAGAACAACCAGCACAAGTAAAGTTCTGTACACGCTGCACTGCTTGGTATGAACTATGAAATCGGGCCAGCAGTGTGCTTTCTGCAAATCCGGATATGTATCAGATACAGTAGAAATGTCACCAGCTACAGCCTCTCGCCCCGTCCTACATACAGAGGGTGGTTGTCAGGTAAAATGCTAAACGTAAACAGCCTGCAAACTATCAATACGATTTGGCTCCAGTTCTTACTAACGACTTCAGTCAACACCTTCAAGTTTTCAAAACTTTCTGCACGGAATGATACGCAAACGTCCAAATTATTTTTCCAGAGTCACCAGATCCTCGATATCGATACGTGTGGGGATAGGATTAGGAATGGCGAAGCTTTTCTCAAATACAGTCTACTTCCACCAAGCCCGATTCATCAGCAAGTAAAGCACTCAGATCAGCTCACGAGCTCAGCTGGCCTTGAGATGCTTTTTCACCGGCGCCGCGGCAGGAACAAAAAAATGCATGATTTTGTGAGCTATAATTAGGTAAAATATATAAAACGTAATGACAGAAAAGCGATCCTGTCAGCTTTTCGTGTGCCATTATGTTTCGGTGTGACCGGGGCCTAAAAAAAGCAGTTTTTATTGCTATAATGTGTAGTGACTGCAGTGATAAGCTCACAACAGTACTCATGGGTGATGACATTCAACCGGTATTGGCTGTTGAGCTTGAGCATACGGATGAGCTGAGAGAAGAAAACCCATGGCATAAGTAAAAGTAAGTAAATTGTTGGCGAAAACAGGCAGACACAACCGAAATCCCCCCCCCCCCCCCCCCCCCAGCACACAAACAGGAATGAAAAATAAACTGTAAAGATAGACAAACGGGCTATTGACAATAGTGTACACAGGATTGCACGACCAGATTCCAGCTCACATAGTCATTACATGTACATTGTACAGTGCACATCGGTTATAGTGCGTGTAAATTATACTGCCTACAAGAATGAACTCTCATATTTTCATAATCATAACAGTCATGGGTTTCAAGTGAACATTTATTCTTACAAGCAATGTTATCGCATAGTAGAATATATCAGTCCTAAAGCTGTGTTCCCAACTGGCGCATGGACGCGGTACGCTTGCGGTTCATGCGTGCCCAAACGCCGCGGCGCGCTCAGGCTTTCACAACAAACAGCAATTCGAATCATATTTAGGGCGTGCCATATGCCTTCCGGTATTTTTTTATCCCGCCAGTCAAAGTGACTGGCATGTACGCTGGTACTCGCCTGATACGCGCTGAAAATTCCAACATGTTCGAATTTCCATTTCGGCGTACTTCCAGTGGCGCCCCAAAAGCCAGCAAAAATATGTACATACGCGTGGTTTCACACGCCAGTTGTGAACACAGCAAATGGACTTTGTGTAGCAAAACATGCCAGATTAGTACAAATGTATCGCCTGTAGTAATAACATCTGTCCAATTCAATTCTGATCCGACTCGCATTGCATCATAGTGCTACAGGTTTAACTGTTGTTTTTTTTTGTCGTGTAGCTCATTCTGCATAGCCACATGGTACACGTATGAGACTATGAACACCCGAATGCACAGCAGTGATATGTTGTATGTACATGTACAGTCGACTTTGCTAATAACGACTGCGGATATATAACGACAATTCGCGAATAACGACAGAATTTCCATGCGGCCCAGAGCATGGTAGTGAAATGATCTTGCATGGAATTTAAGACTAGTGCTGATCTCTACGCCTAGATGGATTACGGTACGTTTAACATTGAGTGAGACGGTCCAGTTGGACAGACGAAGAGGGTGGAGGAGCATAGTTGGAGAACATGGTGGTTTGTGCCGCAGAAAACTCCCTGTGAATGCCTCTAGCCCAGCACTGGCAGCTTGTTAAATCCATCTGGAAGTTGGTCAGATTCTCACCAACAGGTAAACCGATGTTATGAGTGTTGAGCAGTGTTACATCATCAGCAAATAAATAAGGGGCGTTGTGGGTTAATGTGTCGGGAAGGGTATTGATTTAGGTTAAAAACAGGAGGGGTGCAAGATGTGAGCCTTGAGGAACACCACAATTCAAAAGATATTGGGGAGAGATCGTCTCCGTGTAGGACTCTACTGAAGTACTTTACTAGATGCTATGACTAATGCCAGCAGGGAGTTGTAACCATTGAACCACAGCCCGGTAATAGTACTCCCTGATAAGCCATTTGTTGTACTCCCTGGAACTGGTAACGGGTATCTACCCGCCTGGGTCGATACTAGTACTTACTAGGTTGTTCGTCTTTATACTAACACAGTGATTCTGAAACTAACAGGGTGTCCGCGGCAAGCAATTCTTGAGATATAATAATTATTAGTCTTGAATATGTAGTCGGTAAAGCCGAGTATGACGTTAACTAGAACTCGTTACCGTTTTTTCTTCTTGGAGAAATAGACTTCAGAAACATGTAATTGGAAGAGAATTCCATAGTGGATTTCCAAAAAAACTCAAAGTCTAGCCCTATTTATGGCCAAAACCTGCAACTGGTAGAAGTCCATCTTTTTATGAATGGATATACATGTAGGTCAGTCTGAGCTGTTTGGCACATGTTCAAGTTGCACATGATCGTGACGCATACACTTATGACATGTCACATGACAATCACCATGGTAGAAGCCAATCATGATGCATTTAGCACGGCACGTATAGCGTGTTCTTTGCCCTGAGAAGTAGCCCTTTCCCAAAGATGCTCGCCACTTTTTTTGCAACTTTTCGTTGTTTAGGAAGATATCGCAACTTTCTTCATTTTCGCGAACTATTTCGCAACTTTTCCGCAACCTTGGCCCCATAAAAAAAAATTCACGGTTCGCGTGAGACTCGGCTGGAAGCCGGGCTTTCCGCATCCGTTGGAACGCCACCACCCTTCAAGGATCAAGGCGCATGAGGTCAAAATGTCAAGTCACCGACTACATGTCAGACAAATGCATATTCGGTCATTTCTCGCCTGCCTTCAGACTCATTTCAGAGAAACAGTAGATCAACGGTAGTTACGATAATGTGCATTCCCTTTTCCGTGCACTGGAATGATGTAGGATACATGCAACAGGCTACTGGCACTGTGGAAAGTGGTGGTTCACAGCAGGAAGGCCGGGGTGTACGAGTTTGCTGTTGCTGCACTTCTGCTATTTCCGCTTCTATTTTGGTGGTTTTTGCACAACTCTCCAAATTTAGGTTGCGATATTAGCAACGTTTGAGCTTTTCTGAAAATAATTCAAAATATGGACGCGATTTCAGCAACTAGCACTTGTTTTGACAAGGTTGTGAAAAGCATAAGTTGCATATGGCATCTTTGGGAAAGGGCTACTGAGAAGCACTCGGCGGGCAGATATTCGCGATATCTTCCCTCCTAGGACTACAGTCCATTTCAAAACTATAGACGCGTACCTAGGCAAAAACCGTTATGCCAGCATCTATACCACATAAAATCTGTGATCACTTTGTGCATATTTTTTCCAAATTGGGCGTCTGTTATCCAATCGTTTAGAAACTAGATGAGAGTAATTGTGGAGCGGACCTGAGCAATATTCCGAAAACTATTCTCAAAAATCTCCAGCCAAATTTGAAATATTTCAAAAATCCTACGCGTCTATAGTTTTGAAATGGACTGTAGTAGGAGGGCAGATATTGTACATGTGACATAACTAGAAATAGATCCGCTGGGTGCATGTCATGAATGCAATCAAAACATTCGTACCGTAGGCTCAGGCGCGACCAGCGAACACATACTGTATAATTATCTGCCAGGTTTCAGGTGCAATGTAGAATTAGGTGACCTGCCTATAGGCCTTTGCGGATAATGCCAGCAGAAAAATTGGCAGAATTCGGTACTTTTTCTGGTAGGTTTCATGCATGTTTGGTATGTGGAAAAAGAAATGCAGTGTCTGCTCTAGGATTGTAGGACAGCCGGGTACACGTGTACCTGGCGCAACCATTTCAACCGGGTCGGACGGCCGGGTACACATGTACCTGGCGCTGTCTCACCAGCCGAGTCACATGCTTTAACTGGTTGGTTGGTTTATTTTAATTCGGACAATAAACGGGAACTAGGCCCAATGATATAAAGGCGAATGGATAAGCCACATTTAGAAAAGAGAGGACAGGAATTAGAAAATTACGAAAGAAGAAGAAGTACTGGAGTCTGACACATACAAGCCATGTAGTCAGTCCTTTCAAAGTTCGAAAGTGTAAAGTACCAACTGGGTCACAGGTGACCCGGTACTATATTTTCAACCGGGTTCAAGCGCCGCCCAACCGGGTGGATTACCCGGCTCACCCGGCGCTGGAGCAGACACTGAAATGGAGCAAAATTCGAGGAATTGCCCACCACACGGTTTGTATGGTTCTGCCAATTTCACTGCTTTTCGAGCAGAATCTGCCACCTTTTCGAGCAGAATCTGCCAATGCCTCCCAGCCTACCCTTCACATACATGTACAATGCATACTCTACAATTTTGTAGTGCCTTTTACGTGTGATCCAAATGTTGTTTGTTTGTTTGTTTCTTTTATTTGAATTCATTTAGAGCACAGGCAATTCTGCCTTCTCACCAGAGGAAACACCTCCGGTTCCTGCTAAGAACGAATATAATATTATGAGAGAAGGAAATATTAAAAAGAATCATAAGGCCAAACTAAAGAAGGTGTGTGGTTCGACTAACATGGACATTTTTTTTACGGGCGGGCGGGCGGATTTTTTTTTTTTTAATATATTTTTTAGTACATGTAAATACACTGTATACCGTACGCGTATCGAGTAGACTCTACTAGTACTACCAGCACAAGGCAGCAGTCGTACCACTCACTGCACTGCACTGCAGTACAACTACAAGTCAAGTCCAAAAGGAGCCGCCTAGCGTCCGCAGACTCACGCCGCACAGCACGTAGACGTGGACGTGTTCAGTCCACGTACGTCAGTCACACGACAGCCCGCCGAAAAAAAGTTACGGTCGGGCTGAAATTGTACGGTCGGTCGGGTGAGTCGAACCACACACCTTCTTTAGTTTGGCCTAACATGATAATTCCAAAGCACAAAGTTTGTATATAATTCAAATGGGTGTGTGTATGTGTAAGCATGTAGTGAAGAAAACACCGAGAAAACATGCAGTAATGTTTAGGGATGCCGAGTGTGATCGAATCCATGTGTTCAATGCATTCTAGGTTGCTAACATAACAAACCAGACCAGACACGGTATGGACTCATGATTGTATGTAGGTGTGAACAAGTTAGTTTCTGGCAATGTTGTGGTGTTTGGTTTCCGCCCAACTTTGTCGATCTGCATGTTTGCACTAGCGTGCAGCTGAACCAACGCAGCCGAACCAACGTGCCTTGCAATGCTTTGCTAGGCTTTTCTTTCACTGTATCTTTTTGGTCACATATAATACCGTACACTTTTCTTACTCAACAGAATCTTAGAACGAAGAAGGAACGGTCGGTTGTTGTCTTTGGCGGTGTGTCGGATCATAGTGCATGCTACTAGGCGCCATTCGGTTACAGCACTTTTTGGTGCCGAAACCCGGGACTCAGGAGTTTGTGTTGTAACTCGGATTAGTCGGGCGAATTGGGTAGCAGTGCGAGATGGCCAAAGTTGAATGCTTCTTGAGACCGTTCCGTGGGGGTCGGGACGACCTGAGCGAATTCTGGGCGAAGTTCTCAGTTGTCGCGGACTTGCAGAAGTGGGACTCGGACGAAAAGAAGATGGCGAATCTACCGCTCTATCTCGAGGGTGAGGCGTTCACCGTGTGGAACGAGATGGCGGCAGCGGATAAGAAGAAGCCGGCCGATGTGAAAGCGAAGCTGACCGCCGCTTTTGGGATGGCACCGGATCAAGCATACTCGATGTTTACGTCCAGGATCTTGCGAGGAGACGAGTCGGTGGACAACTTCGCAGCGGACTTGAAGAGGCTTCTCACCTTGTCTGGTGAGCAGGTTGATGCTGACGGGAAGAATAAAATAGTGATCGGGCAGTTTCTCTCCGGGCTCCCCTCTCAGTTTGCGAAGGAGCTCCGTATGAGTGGAAAAACGGACACCATCGACGATTGCGTGGAGTACGTCAGGCGGCTTAGAAGCGTGGAGCGATCGATGAAGCCCGGTGTGGCAGCAGTGAGCTACGGTGCTCTAGACGATCGGGCTCCATCAGGCTCTTCCAGGATGACCGCTGCAGCAGGTGCAGGTCGCGACTCCGCAAGACGTGTCCTGTGTTACAAGTGTGGTCAAGTTGGCCACTTCAAGCGGAACTGCCCTGCGAGCACGAGTAGTGGCACTGGTAGCCACAAGCAAGCCAAACACAGTCAGCTGACGTGTTTATTCTGCGACGAGGCTGGGCATATGATGAGAGATTGTTCGGAGTTCAAGGCCTTCAAGCAGAAGAAGCAGCGGGGTGGGAGTGCAGCCGCTGCTCCTGTGCACTCTGGTGATCATGGTGACTCCAAGGTGTTATGCCTGAGCAGTGGAGGTGACAGTCTGCCACGGATCTTTGTGGACATCAAACGGTCCGGCGGTCCAAGCAAGCGTGTAGTAGCTGCTGTGGACACCTGTGCATCCCGCTCCCTTGTAGCTAGCGCCCTGGCAACCGACCTAGCTTTGGATATCAGGCCTACGTCATCGACAATTAATGCGATCGATGGCAGTCCGATGGATGTCCGTGGCGTCGTGGAGTGTACAATCTCACGGCTGGATAGTGCTGTGGTTCGCCTACGTGAGACCGAGACTGACATGCTGGTGGTGGACGACCTGTCTGTCGTGGAGGCTGATGTGCTGATTGGAGTTAACAGCATCGCGACTCTGGGTGGGGTGCATATGCAGTATGACGCAGGAGAACTGGTGGGGGTTGTATTCGGGACCGTCAATGCTGCATGCCCATTGGTGCTGGCGTCGAGCACCCCAGATGAGCATCCATCACGCCCCGAGTCGGAAGCACGAGCCGTCGCTGAAGACTTTCACCACGCGGACGTGGAGAAGCTCAGCAATGGCGATGTTGTGCTGCGGGCATCAGATATGATCCTCCGGTGGAGTACGGCTGACAAGGCGTGGGAGGTGCAGTGGCAATGGGCAGACAAGACGGAGCCGACTACGTGCCTCGGGTCAGGCCTTGGAGAGTACCCACGATCCAAGCTCTCCAAGGAGCAGGAACAGCTATTTGGAGATGAGGTTGAAAAATGGCTCGGCAACGGCTGGCTAGTGAAGCATGGTGAGCCGAGATGTGTGCTGCCTCTGCTCGCTGCTACGCAGGAGCATAAGGCATCAACGCCAGTTCGGCCCTGTCTCGACTACCGGCTCCTCAACCAGAAGCTGACGTCGCACCCTGGCACCGACGCTCCGGCACGTGTGCGAGACATCGTAAACGAAGAGCTCTCCCGGAACGACACAGAGAGCGTGATCGAAGGAGCAGAGTACAGCGTAGGGGATGCGGTGCTGTTACGCCGGCCTTCCCGGAGCCGCAAATGCCTGGCACCGTACGAGCCTGGGTGGCGCATCGTTCGCGTTGTGTCGCCGTCAACAGTTGTCATCACTCGGGCTGCTGATCCACACTCAGCGGAGAAGATTGTCAACGTGGAGATCATCAAGAGGGATGTCGCCCGTGACATGGCCCAACCAACAGCGCTGATGGACGACAGTGCAGCGGCAACAGATGGTGGTTATCTGTACCAGCCAGCATCAGTGCTGCCAGGCCCTGAGCCCAACATTGGGGATGGCGGCATTCGCATGTCCCTGCGAGACAGATCTGCCATTAGGCCACCGCAGCGCTATGGCTCCTGAAACTGTACGTGTGCCGTGTTATCAGTCTAGCTTGGCGCGTGCTTAGTTAAGAGCAAGCTAGCAAATGCAAGACCCATTACGCATTTTGCTGTTCTCTTGTTTAGCTGTTGGTGGAGTGTTGTTCTTTTCTTTGGAGAACCTTAGTTCTACGTTTTAGTGCAAGTTCCCTGTTTTGTTGTGTTACCAGGGGGGAATGTGTGATCGAATCCATGTGTTCAATGCATTCTAGGTTGCTAACATAACAAACCAGACCAGACACGGTATGGACTCATGATTGTATGTAGGTGTGAACAAGTTAGTTTCTGGCAATGTTGTGGTGTTTGGTTTCCGCCCAACTTTGTCGATCTGCATGTTTGCACTAGCGTGCAGCTGAACCAACGCAGCCGAACCAACGTGCCTTGCAATGCTTTGCTAGGCTTTTCTTTCACTGTATCTTTTTGGTCACATATAATACCGTACACTTTTCTTACTCAACAGAATCTTAGAACGAAGAAGGAACGGTCGGTTGTTGTCTTTGGCGGTGTGTCGGATCATAGTGCATGCTACTTTACACGAGCAAGGTGGTTACAAATTACAATTAATTCTGTTCAGAGCCAGTTTAAAGGCAACCGCCGCACTGTGGAGGCGAATATCGC
This sequence comes from Sycon ciliatum, assembly GCF_964019385.1. Lineage (NCBI taxonomy): Eukaryota > Metazoa > Porifera > Calcarea > Leucosolenida > Sycettidae > Sycon > Sycon ciliatum. The sequence goes on from NC_088643.1 coordinate 51,270,031, forward strand.
TGGGAAGGGCATTCCAAAGAGTGCTTCCCACAAATGTCAATGACTGACGACCGGAAGGTCCAGGAAGGAAAGGCACTTGCAGTAGCCGCTGCTCCTGTCCTCGAGTAATTCGGCGATCATCCCGGGATGCTTGGCCTGTGTTAGCCATCAACTGAAAGTAGGTGCAGAAAAGAGGACTTGCAAGATCATGTAGGCAACGGAAAACAAAAAACAAAACCTTGTAGTTAAAAATGTGAGTTAGGGATCGAATAGATAAGCGCACGAGGAGGGGGGCTGTGGATGCACGGCTGGAGAGTCGGAAAATTGCACGAATTCCGGATTTGCTGGATTTGATTTTGATTAAACGACTCTGCAGCTGCTGTGTCAGCGACGGGAAGAATGCATTGGATGCGTACGTTAGTCGTGCTTGCACAATGCCAATGTACCAAAGTCTGCGGGCTCTTATGGGCAGAGATCGCCCATGGCGCCATAGCTGGCTGATGGCGACTGACGCCTTCTGCACAACACTGGAGACATGTGGCTGCCAGGATAGCTGGTCATCAATGGTTACGCCAAGGTATTTGGCAGTGGAGGTAACAGTTAAGGCTTGATCCTTACATTTCACGACTGGTATGTCGCCAGTGAGTCCCCGAGGTTGAATTACCATGACTTGGGTTTTGCCGGTATTCAGCAGAAGCCCAATTTCGGAGAGCCAGTCAGACAGACGTGCCGGTCACAGCCGTAGTCAACGTCTTGCAAACAGTGTCCAGATCTGAATCAGAATAATCTAGGATGATGTCGTCCGCGAACTCCTGATGAACAACAATGCAAGGTATGACGTCGGAAATGTCACTCGTGTAAAGGACAAAGAGAAGCGGCCCAAGAACACTGCCTTGGGGCACACCTCTTGAGCATGGGACTGCATCAGAGAGAGCCTCACATACCTTGACACGCTGAGTACGACCAGACAGATAGCTAGCCAACCATAACAATACTCTGCCATTGACTCCCAGGCTGAATAGTTTATCAATCAGACGTTGATGTTGGACACGGTCAAACGCTTTTGACATGTCAACCATCACAATACCTGTGTATTTTCGCTCTTGGGGGGGGGGGGGGGGGGAATGTAGGTGCCTGAATTCTCTACCGAAATAATTAAATTAATTGCACCGAGAATAACGTGTTATACAGTACTACTACTAGTACCCTCCGAGCTAGCTTCGCTCGTCGGGTATGTAGTACCGTATTTCCTCGATTAATAGACCCGGTCTTTTGTTTTTTGAAGAGGGTTGGACCCCCGGTCTCTTATCTGGGCATGGTCCATTATTTGGGCACGGTCCACTATATTTTCTATATTATGACGTGTTAAAAATCCACCATTTCCAGCGATGTGCCGATGAAAAATATGGTGGACCGTGCTCAAATAATGAAAGAAAGCACTAGCCACTACAAAAATTGTAGTCACGCAACGTAAAATAGCGTCCTTTTTTGATCCACCATGTGCTTTCTTAGTGCGCATGCGCAAAGCGATGAACTCAAATAAGAGACCGGGTCTCTTATTCGGGCATGGTCTACTATTTTTCCGTGAGGCCTCTAGGAGGGTCTACTATTTTAGCATGGTCTATTATTCGAGCATGGTCCATTAATCGAGGAAATACGGTATGTACATGTATGGGCTGGTCTTGCCTTCGCACTCATGATTGATACAATCATCATTTTGGAGAGTTCATTCTTTTGCTGCTCTTGATTGATTGTCACTGTCACAAGTACATAATTGTACATTGTACTTGTCAGTGACAACAAACATTCTTCATATCAGAGCACAGTCGAGTCCATGCGTTGGCAATGGCATGCATGCTGCATGGTTACACCCGGTACCCGCGGTGTATTTGTGCGGCATGGGAGAAGATCCGCTACATCTAAAACAAACTGCCGCGTCATGTCCCTACCATGGCCCACAGTGACTCGGCAAGTACCGGTGCTACATATGGCCGTATCTACAAAAGGTGCCGGGCTGCTGAAATAAAAAAAATGATACAGTAGGAAATGGCTAACAAGTATACAGAACAGAAGTACAAGTGCCGAAGAGTCAGTTGTTCGCCACGCTACAGCGCTACGACCATCACGTCGTATGGAGTCCTGCTTATCTTACCTGCATATTATGCGCTTCTCCGCTAGTCCTCGGTCGGCAAGTATTGTAAGATACCCAGAGCTGGATATCGAGGTCTTACGGATGCAGGAAAGTCATCGAGCACTCGGAAGAGCTGTACGAATACCATTACCAAAACAAGCAAGAGCTGTACGAGTACCATTAGCATGATTAGTGGCATTACCAAAACTAGCAAGACCTGTACCAAGAGTAGATCTACTCACACACAGACACAGACTACCGTACTGGCAATATATGTTGCCGCGTAACGCGTAACGCAGGGGGGTGCGGCGTAACGCGCGACCAGGCTAGTGCGACAAATTTTCGTTGAGTTCGTAACGCGCGTCCGGCGGGGTGCGGCGATCTTTTCATTGCAGTTTGCACTGCAAAAAAAAGGCTGAAAACTGTGAAAGCACGTGTAGATCTACCGCGTGGTGAAAAGTTCAAAACTGGACGCAGCAGGAAGTCCTAACACTCGAAGGCGCATCATTCAGTGGTTGGCGATCTCAATGGTTTCTTCTTTCCCGAGGTCGTTTTGCGAAGAAGAGCGATGTGTTTACCAGTTTCCTTTTGACAATGCAGAAGTCTCTATTCGCCTTCGGCGTGAAGAAAATCACGCCCAAGCATCATTCAGTGGTTGGCGATCTCAATGGTTTCTTCTTTCCCGAGGTCGTTTTGCGAAGAAGAGCGATGTGTTTACCAGTTTCCTTGTGACAATGCAGAAGTCTCTATGATATCGTTGTCGCCCTTTGCCGTCGGGTTTGTAACAGTTGGATAGCAACTGAATTTCTGTGCCTTCAATGTGGATGAAAAGAAAAGATGATGCGGCAAAAGCAAAAAAATGATGCGGCAATAGCAAAAAAGTGATGCGGCAATAGCAAAAAAAGGACTGCGGCAATATAGAAACCTGTGTAACGGCTCCTGTGCGACTTTGCATGTAACGCCCTGCGTGCGGCAAACATGTGCGAATGTAACGCTTCTTGGCCTCACTGCGGCAACATATATTGCCAGTACGGTAGTCCATTTCAAAACTATGACGCGTAGATCTACCTTGTACAGTTGTAGCAAGAGTACATGCTTGTACTTGTAGTGCCAGTGGAGTCGCGTGCCCAAGAACGTAACGTTGTTCCCGAGGGGTTAGCCTGTAGCGACCTCACTCCCTGAGTATTACGTCATTCTACATACGCATGCGCAAGAAATAAAATCATTCTCTTTGGTCACAACTTCTTCGTTGTCCGGTTGGCCAAAGTAGCCGTCGTCTAGGGCCCGACGTAAAACCCTAAATTGGTGACCCCTGACGCTGCGCTCTTCGGAGTTTTGAGCATGCCATCCCTGAGCTCGGCCCGCCGCAGTTTCCTGCTCGCCTCAACTCTCGGGAACCCGTCAATCGCCGGCTGTTGACGTAAAACTTGAGCCTCACCACCACTCGTCACTGGATCCGCCTCGGAGCTGCTGTGGCCCCTGCCACCCTCCCGGCCCACCTGGATACCCCGCTATCCTGCCACGGCACATCGTCCAGTCGTCTTCGTCCTGGCCTCAAGCTGGAAATTGGCCACCTCCACCCGTCGTACCAGCTCACTCACTGTGCACGCACGCAGGCACACGCCCGGCACCGGACCCCATGGAGCTGCGCTCGCCTCCATCTGTCCCCGCCTCACTCGGCATGCCTCGCATCAGTGCAGCGCTCCTGCTGGTATCCCGCCAAGCCTGCAACATGCAGCCGCCTCTGACATGATTATACTCCTCTGTCACGCGTACATTTCCTTTCTTTCCGCCTCTGACACGATAACACTCCTCTGTCATGCGTACATTTCCTCTTTTCTTTCTTTCTGCCTCTGACATGCTCTCCACCTCTGTCACGTTAACACACCTCTGACACGTTAACCCGCCTCTGTCATGCATCTCTCTCTTTCCTGCTTTTCTGATTTTTGTTTCGGCATTTGTGCCACGTTGTTAAACAAATTTCACGCACGCAGCGCTCTCGCCTGTACATATGTATCATATTATTATATTTTTGCCTTTCCGCCTTGTACATGCTGCGCTTTCCTTTCTCTTCTCTCTCTTGTTTCTTGTTTATCGTGCTTCGCTCCTCCCGACCTCACCACTGGCGGGGGAGTACTGTAGCGACCTCACTCCCTGAGTATTACGTCATTCTACATACGCATGCGCAAGAAATAAAATCATTCTCTTTGGTCACAACTTCTTCGTTGTCCGGTTGGCCAAAGTAGCCGTCGTCTAGGGCCCGACGTAAAACCCTAAAAGCCTGGGACGTTCTTATTTTTTCAGCAATCTGGCTGCGTTCTTATATAGCACGTTCTTAGAAACAGTCAGTGCGTAATGGATTTACATGTATTATTATTATTATTATTATTAACTGGTTTTGAGGGAAAGAGACAAACGGGAAAAGTCTGAAGAAAAAATTGACTGTCACCACCAGGACTCGAACCAGGGACCCTCGCTTGTAGCCAACGATGCTCTAACCACTGAGCTATGGTGTAGTCGTTATTATTATTGTTATTATTATTATTTATTCTTCTTTTACTAGGGAATTCCCAACAGGCGTCAGCGCCTTTTACAGGGAACCCTAGGTATAATTTGATGGATGAGCGAAATTCAGCTGGTGAACTAGATATGCGGCAAGCCGGTGGAAGTGTATTCCACCTAGCAGCGCCCAAATAAGAAACTGCACTAAAGCCATATCGGGTGGATCAGATCATACGTATCCCACAAGCTGCCAGAAAACCAACACAGCCGTTCTTAGCTGTTTAAAATAGGCTGTGGCGGTCTTAATTTCGGGCTGGACGTTCCGGTTGTTGGGCTCCACGTTCTTCAGACTCTATTATTCTATAGTTTTACTACATTGTACTGTGAAAGCACTGCACGACTCCGGAGTCTTTAGACTTTACTGCTACATGTACATGATTGTACACGAATATCACCAAGGCAAGACATGAGACTTTTGAGAGTACATAACTACTTCATACCGGTTAGTAACATAACCCTCCTCAGTCTTGGTATCACTCATTGTGAAGTCATGACCATTGATGACATGTACCGGTAACACCAAGAGTACTTTTAAAACTATAACTTATAAGTATAACTAATTACTTATAAGATCCAGGAGCTTCGCATTTTTTTGGGAGAACTCTGAAGCTCCTTTTATTTGCTTGACTTTCAAAGTCGGAGGGGGGGGGGGGGGGTGGCGGCCGTGGTATGTGCAGCTGTCCTGACAACACTGACTCTGTATTTTAAATATTAGTACTGTAGCTCCATCCACTCTGTCTCTCAACCCGGAGTGAAACGCCTCCTCACTCCGTCTGGACTGGTTTGTACATGTACTTGTAGTCTGTAGTGTAGTGTAGGCTACAAAGTACAATGTAGCCTAGTTTAGTAGTGACTACTAGTACTCGATGCGTAGTGTAGCTCTAGATCTTTCAGTTGTATCAAGAGTTATGCTGACCTTTCATACAAACTTCCAGTCAACTATTACTTGCCCATCATGCTGGCGGCTTATAGCAAGAGTAACCCCCCTCTTGTTATAGTTATACTGGGCATATAAACCTCATACAAACCCCATACAACCCCCATATAGACCGCCACCATAGAAACAGGAAGAAGTTGACTGTCAGTTTGTATGATATGAAGGTCAGCATAAGTATAAATACTATAATATCCCACTACTAGTAGTACGCTTGTACGTGAAATACATGTATAAACCATCATGCAAACCTCGGCTTCGCCTCGGTTTGTATTTCACGTGTACAAGCGTACTGTTGGGTTCAGTATGACCGTGTACTCTTATCTTGGTTGTATTGCTGTTACATGTTCGAGCAGGAGTAGGTTTATGTACTACATATGACTATATGAGTATGACTCTAGTATGAGGGATGGGAGTCATCATGGGACACACAGAGCGCACACCCCCGACACACCACGTGAGTGAGTCTGTACTCTAGCTGTACGATCCGTCTGGTGTGATTGTACGAATCTACTGGGTAGTACTGCTGAGTGGTGTGGTCATCATGGTCATGGACTCAAGTCATGCGTCATGGTGAGTCTGTAGTCTGTACCGTCCGTACAACTAGTACTAGTAGTCTATCGTGTGCAGTCGGCCAGTCTCATCGTGCGATGTATGTGCGCTCTCTGCGGATCCGAGCTACATGTAGCTACACACAAAATCACGTAGATCTACGATCGTGCAGTGCATACAGTACTCAGACAAGAGTACATAACCAGGCACACACACTGTACTATCAGTAGTCACAAGACGTCAAGAGTACATAAACCTTTATGTACTCTTGGTAGTCAGTACATGTAGAACGAGATGGCAAGCACTTGTAGCAGAAAGGATCTTCACTCTTCAGATTCAGGAGGGAGGACCCTTTTTCCTTGGAGTCCAAAGTATTTATTTGCAGACTGAGAGTGTGTTTAGTTTTGTGGATACTAGTACTCTCTTGGATGTGTCCTTCGCATGGGGAGGTCCAGATGACGATGGCGGACGATGAAGATCGTGAAAATGAAGCTTCTCCACTCAACATTTCGTTCTCGGGATGTGGATTTCTTGGTATCTACCACATTGGTGTAATCCAATGTTTGCGTGAGAATGCACCAACGCTCATCCCACGTTTCAATTTCGTAGCCGGTGCCTCTGCTGGTGCATTGGCTAGCTTAGTGTTGCTATCGAATTGTTCCATTGAAAAAGTCTGCAAAGCTATCCTGGAGACAGCAGAAGCTGCTCGAAAACCCTTGATCGGGCCGTTGAGTACGTCGTTCGATGTCATGTCCATCCTCGACACCATGTTCGACGACCTTCTACCACCAAATATCCACCGCATTTGTAATGGACGGCTTCAAGTATCACTGACTGGGGTATCTCATTTTACCAATTTGATGGCTTCACAGTTCAACACTCGCCTGGAATTGATTCGGGTAAGTTTGAAATCAGCGCTGCCACTCTCTAGGATTTGTTCTTGAAATGCGCCTCTTGTTTGCACTAAACGTTGGTGAGGCATTGATGTTCGAGCTATTGTGCAAAGAATTCAGTGGCAGTCAGGATAGTTTACTTCATGCTTCTGGAGGTAGTCTTGATGGCTGCAGCTCTGATTTTGCTTTCCGTAGATCTACTGTTCTTGTCTTTTTGTGTACGCATACCGTTTCAGGCGCTGAAGGCCACGTGCTTCATTCCCGTCTGGGCCGGTTTTGGCAAACATTCCTATCGGGGCGAGGTCAGTGGAGCGTAGATTTTTGTTTCCTTGTGTCTAACTCTATTAAAGTACCGGTAGTGTCCCTGTATATACCCTAGCTAAACCATAGCCATAGGTAGGGTGTTCTTGTACAATGACAAATTGTGTACATTCAGTTTGTATCAACGAGAGTGATAATCAGGACAAAATACATGACATTGTAATTACTCAATCTGCGGACAGAACTGTTTCGTCCTTTACATGTATTTTGTATCAACATCAAAATGCATTTTTGCCACTCAAAATATCAATAACTAGTAACCAATAGAGGTTATTCATTGGTTTGAGGGAGAGGATGCAAACGGGAAAAGTTTGAAGAAAACATTTTCCTGTCACCAACAGGACTCGAATAAATAGGGGTTATGCGAATAATTTCCAAATGGACACAAACAAGTATACGATCGTGAGTCGGCAGATTTTCGAATGGGCACAAGTATGCAACGTGAGTCGCTAGTGCAAGTGCAGCGCTGTGCCGCGAGTCCACCACCTGGCCAAAGCATCTCAACTGACGATGTAATCGCATAGCCTCTATAATCGGCTATACATGTAGTGATGAATTTGATATTACGATAGCGTACCAAATCAAAACGTACACTACGTGTTTGTGCGGTCCAGTGGCTATGGGCCATTTCCATGTTTGTTGTGTGTATGTGCACCTGGAAGGCTCCACATATCCCCAGTGCATGTACAGTACAGTGTCATTCGCATACACATGTGACCTTGTGGACCTGGTTGCACCCCTCATGTATGTATAACTGTGCATGTGCACTTAATCATACCTGATAATGTCGCTTGTAGTAATGCATTGGATTTAGTGGTAACATCGCGGACATCAAACGGGTGCTCTATAGCTGATGCAGACCGTAGCTTCAACCATGACTTGTGACATTCTGTGGATTCCCATCCTTTTCAAAATTCAAAAAAGGCCTGAAATGGCCATGTTTGTTCCGTGCACATACATGCATGCACCCATTCGGTGTGCATATACTAGTAGTTCTTTTACATATACATGCATAGTAAAAAGTAAAATGTAATGCTCCCATTCGGCATGTGATATGTGCTTGTTTGAACTGAATTCAGTTAGCTGGGTGGGTGGCTGTTTAGGACTTGCTGCGCAAGGCATGTGTGTGGCTGTCTGTCTGTCGGTCCTGCCATATCACACCACAAGGAATGTCATCAGTGCTGCCCACCTTTTTTAGTCTTTATGAGGCTAGCTGTCCAACCCCAGTCTGTACATGACAGTTTGATACATGACAAGGGGACTAGTACTAGTAGGTGCTCAACTAAATTTTACTCTCCAGCCTTGCAAGCTGTTGAATGGTGCAATCCCAGCACAAGTTGCCATGACTTCTTTGCTGTGGCATCGCTGTCATCACCTCTGCCAATGGGCGCCAAATGTCTAACGGTGTGTGTGGGTGCTTGTGTATGGGTGTGCGTGTGTGCTTGTGTGTGGGTGTGCATGTGGTGCGTGCTTGTGTGTGTGTGTGTGTGTGTGTGTGTGTGTGTGTGTGTGTGTGTGCGTTAACATTTGATAACCTTAACATAAGCATTTGATTTCTCCCGCAGTCAGCCGGCAGTGTTAGTATAGTACTGCATGCTACCAGTCAATGTCCAGGCCAAGAAGAGGCCATTGTGTGTACATGTGTGATCAATGATTGTCACCAGTAGTCAGCTCAGTGATGATGCAACGTGTATCCTTCTGTGTCTCATCCTTGCTTCTATCTTGTGCAGCTCTACATGGATGGTGGAATGACGAACAACTTACCAACCGACTTTCCAGGAGAGACTATCACAGTCTCACCGTTCAGTGGAGAAGCTGACATCTGCCCAAGTGATCAGCGGGAAGGTTGGGATATGTCAGTGAATATCTCGGGCACCAGCGTTCGCATGACGCTCACCAACGCGTTCCGCATGAAATCAGCTCTTTTCCCACCGAAGATTGATGTGCTTGATCGCATGTTCCAGGGTGGCTATCGAGATTGCCTCAGCTTCTTGAAGCGAAGAGGTAGGTGTAAATGATTTCTTGGTGCTCCTGTGTCTTTTTCTTCTTCTTCTAAATGCCATTGACTTGTGTACAAAAGTATATTATGCTGGGCCAGAGATATTCTCTGTTCAGTCTTGTCTTTGCGAACGGCCATATTGTAGTGTATTTTGTGTGTGTGTGTGTTTGAATATACTTGTTCTTTGCCAGGGTTGATGGACAGCGTGGATGTAATACCGCAAGAAATATCGGCCGTTGCTATGTGCCACAATTCTGTCGGTGTCTCGGACTGCCCACTGAAGGCTGCTGGTGATAATGATGATGATGATGCCCCTGGCTATGTCATATTCAAGATGCCTAAGATGTCCGTTCACGTTGCTCAGGAGGTCCTCAGTGACATGTATGTTCAATTTGTTAATAGGTCCTGTCTTGTAATTGCTCTTCTAGCAGACTGCCATGCGTTTCTGCCATCTTTGAGTTTCAGTTGCTGTAATTCTGTATGCAGAAGGGGGTTGTGCATTGGTACCCTTTTGTAGCAACTATGCTCTGTTTCCACTGCAGCTCTGTACTACCCATCTAGATTCGTATTACACGCCTGTACCCGTAGAATGTGTGCTCATTGCTTGCAGGTCACAAGCGTGCATGTCTTCCTTTAAATCACCCGTGTTCATTATGATACCCTTCAGCAATGGTTTGTGTGTGTGACTCAGATTGATATTAGCGAAGCAGTGTGAAGACATGTTTTCTTCTCTTCTTTCCTGTGCAGGACATCAGCACTACTGGAGCACGCGTCAAGCAGTTACGCTAAAGTCCTATCTCCGTCTCTAGTGTATATGTTGTCAGTGATTGATGTACTGTTGAAGCAGGCATCATCTAGTTGCATAAGGTGAGGAATGCAGCACCTACATTGTGGGCAGTGGCTTTGGAATATTTGCATTAGTATGTCTTGAGTCTACTCAATCTCCGGAGAGCTAACTGTTTCGACTTTATCAGGTCTCGTCAGCAGAGCTCAGAGGTACTGACTGAACCGATCGCAGTGACATCTAATGAAGAACAGAGCACTTTTAAACCGGCTGAACTCAGAAGTCTTCAAAGTCAGAGTGCTCCAGCTGCGATAAATACAGCGAGCTTTGCACGAGGGCAGATGACTTTGACGCTAGCCAGAAAGAGTGCTCAACCAAGCAGAGGCGAGGGAGTGCAGTACTCCTCTTGAAATTCACATGTATGCTCCTGTATTGTATGTAGCAACTGAAGACCTTGTCATCAGATGGTGCAGCTTACCAGCGCTAATTTCTCTTCCTGACCACTAGTGTTTCCACTGTGCCTCCTTCTTGTCATACAGACCTTACATTGCTGACGTGCAGCGTGCTCGGAGCATGAGCACCGTCGGTGCTATTGGTAGCATTGCGCTGCCTGAAGGTATAGTGGCACACGCACATTGCAACATTGTCCCTGCTGCTCGGAGCAGAATAAGTTCCGACTTCCATTCGACTCCCCCGTCCGTTGATAGCTCGCCCTCACCACCACCTTATGATATGGCGTGCCAACAGGATCTCTGAGGCGTGTCAGTGCCATCGGAGGTTGCGCAACCAGTGGATACGCCGAACGAGAGTATTTGTAGTCGAGTCCCTGGGATGTGTTGAGCCTGCGTTCACTGATTTGGCTCACTGTGCATTTTATACAGAGCATTGGACACGGTTCCCTCATCTGTCGTACTATATGCTGCCCGTTTGTCATGTCCGCTGTGTGTGTGTGTGTGTGTGTGTGTGTGTGTGTGACTTAATTTGTGTACTGCTGCCCCCTTGTGTTATACTCCTTGCTAGGCTTAACCCCCTATATGTAGTTTCATCATACCTCATTTTGCTTGTACTTTGACACTCATCACAGGAAGCCCACTTTCTGCTTTTGATAGTGTGGTGTAAATAGTCAGCTGGGAACATTCTATGAGCTAAACCCATTTTCCAATACCCAGCATTGTATATAAGATGTTCAAAATTCTTGACGGCGGACTGATGCACATACTATTTTATGGTCACGATGTTAGGAACCAACGAACTAACTTGCTACTTGAAATTAACTTGAAATGTTAATTCTCATCCACCCTTTTTTTACCTATGATAACCTAGCTTTTTGTCTCCTTCGATTCTCAAATGGTGCTCTATGCACTCTGCTGAGGCACCCTATTTGCCTTCTATTCTAGTCTAGCTTCTTCTTTGTAACATCTGTCTTGTGCCGTGCAACGTCGACTTGTAGCTATTTACAAGATGATGCTATTGCATTTGTGTGGTATTTATTGCTGATGCACACTATTTATTTTCGCGCATTTTTCTCTTAGAACCTGGCCACTGTCTTAACTGCGCTGCACTGCAGTACTTGTGCTTTAGTACCTTTTCTGTCATGGGATCCCTTATTACTGTCATATCCCTGCTTTCTCTGCCTCTGCCTAGTGGTATAGTTCATTCTGGCTACACAATCTAACCCTCAATCTGATTCTGAGAGGGAGGTTGACATATATAGTATGTACTTGTAGTACAGAACATACCCATATCTGTTGATTGTCGGTGTGACTGGGTGCCCTCTCTCTCTCTCTCTCTCTCTCTCTCTCTCTCTCTCTCTCTCTCTCTCTCTCTCTCTCTCTCTCTCTCTCTCTCTCTCTCTCTCTCTCTCTCTCTCTCTCTCTCTCTCTCTCTCTCTCTCTCTCTCTCTCTCTCTCTCTCTCTCTCTCTCTTTCTCTCTCTCTCTCTCTCTTTCTCTCTCTCTCTCTCTCTCTCTCTCTCTCTCTCTCTCTCTCTCTCTCTCTCTCTCTCTCTCTCTCAAGGGTTAGGTATCCTCGAAAAACGCCCTTGCTGATGCCCGGCACGATGGTCGTAAACTCACTTGTTTTGAGTCGTGAGAGTTCGTGAACATTTAGTGACACGAATATTGGGCAGTTTACAGACGCGTTTTTTCTATCTTTGTCTTTATCACCCAGGATCTAGGATCTAGGAGGGCCAGGACACATCGATATTTTGCTAACAAAATCGGGCGATATGGTATACTGCACACATATATGTACATGACCACATATGTCATTAAATTTTTGGAGTAGTAAAATACCGGTATTTTACGACTCCCTGATCACGTGCGCAACTGGGCTCAAAAGGTCAAAAAATCAAACCGAAAAGATGTTCTTCGCGAGTTCGACTCTTTGCCCACATCCTGAGACCAATTATTTTACAAGACTCAAAACTCATACCAGATCACTTGCTCGGGCAATCCTTGCATTGTGTTGCCCTCTAAGGTTTGCCTACTTGAGTCGAATCTGGAATGGCGGTGCGAACTTGGCGTTTGGCCTCGGTGGTAAGTTTTTGCTCGATTTTTTGGGCCGCTATAATCGCCTGCTGACAAGCTAATGGCATCGTCTTGTTCCTTCCACTGCAGGCGCATCCTGTCAGAAGCTTCAGGTAAGCAATACCGTCTAGGTGCATAGGTTGATATGTTTCTGCTACTGAGAATGTGATTTTCATCGAGGTACTTCTGTAGGTCCTAAGGCCCGCGTTGCTTATCAAAATTTTAATGGCACTGTGTTTGGGTTAAGAAATGAAGAATTGTGTTCATTCAAAAACCAAGTGCGTAGGATCTCCATGAGTATGACATTGAATTTCTGGAAGTACACATACACTGTGAATTGCACCTGAATGTGTCACACTACAGACAGTACAGTACATGATGAAATCCGGACCTCTCCTCGGGTACAGCGCCCGGCACACTGCAGCCTACATACGCGGCTGCCGTAATTCATTACCGTAAAAGTCCGTAAATAAGTACCTGCCCGAAAGAAATACCCCCTTCAATCTTTTGGCTCTGTCTGTTGAAGTCAAGTCAAGCCCGATAAACATACTGCCCGAAATAAGTACCGGTATGATGCGCACATGCAGCACGTAGCATGTACATCAACATGAAAACGCCTTCTCCACTACACACAAGTCAGGTCCGAAAGTTAGTTTGTGCCCGAAAGTCAGTACCTGCCCGAAAGTTAGTACGGGTGTGGTCACTAAATTCGAAAGTAAATACGTACTTATTTACGGACTTTTACGGTATTGTACGAGGATTGCAGCGCTGTACTCGGGGACGGTTTCCAAACTTCAATGACCACTGCTATAGTAGTGGCTGCTGTAGGATTTCTTTCTGTGTCACACCAGGTTACTCCAAGTGCTGTATTGAGCCCTTCTGACTGTCTGTAGTACCATGGTTGCCATTCAATTGCCGTACTCCCGCACGGGCTTATGTCCGGACATGAACGCCTCCCTCCTCCCCCCCCCCCCCCAAATATAAGCGTATATGCTTATTATGTTAACACGATTGGTGAAACACCCGGAAGCTGAATATACTGCTAAGCATTGTGATAACACCGTTGTTTAGGACACAGACAAACCTTTATTGCACATATAAGCGCATGTTCTTCTACCCGGACATGTTTACGCAGCAAAACATATTTTTTGCAGCAAATTTTCGCTTATAAGCACATGCGCTTATAGTATACGTGGAGAAGTACGGTACCGAGATACACGTAATACATGTACCACTTTATGGTGTCGTACATGTGGATAGATGTTGAGGCATACATTGCCCATGACGTCGTACATGCGAGCGGATGCCAAGGCATACGTTGCCTATGGCGTCGTGCATGCCAGTGGATGCCGAGGCATACATTGCCTATGATGTCGTACATGTGGGTGGATGCCGAGACATACATTGCCCATGACGTCATACATGCGATCGGATGCCGAGGCATACATTGCCTATGACGTCGTGCATGCGAGTGGATGCCGAGGCATATATTACCTATGATGGCGTACATGCGGGTGGATGCCGAGGCATACATTGCCTATGATATCGTGCATGGGGGTGGATGTAGAGGGTCGTGTTATCTACCTCCGCTCATGCCCTTCACTGCCCTTCACCGCAGACCAGAATGTGCACTCAATAATAATTAGAATTTATAAAAAGTAAAAAGGACCAAGGAACTATAAGTTGCACTATAATGTCCACTAACACCACAAGTTACTAAACAGTCAGCTCTCCATCCGAGTTAATAATATAATTATTATATTGCAGTGTTATCAGCCACTGATATCGAATCTTTCATGTCTGTTTGGTATGCAGTCTAACATTTGCTCAACCTACAATCATATGCACTGCATGTACATGTGCAGCAGGGAGTAGTCCTTTAACCTACTTATGCAGCTCTGCCGGGACCGGTGCAGTTGGTCAGGTCCTCACCGCACCAACGTGTTGGCCACCAACTCATGTTTACCGCTGAGGAGGTTACGTGTACCCACTCCTTTTCATACACAAACTGTATGAAAGGTTATGGTATGACCGGACCAACTGCTTCCGGCGGTCCTGTTAGAATAACTCCCTTGTGTGCAGTGTAGTGGATGTTTAGCAATGCGAATTGCGCCTGATTCCAGCAGCCTGAGACCTTTTCGCACGCATTGCTCCCGATCACATGACCTTTTTTTGACGTTTTTCTGTTGCTGCTCTTGCTGCTTGCAGCACAAGCAGCAGCAGCAAGAATGCTGACTACCTGCAGGACACCGTCGTGCCAATGCACCATTTCCAGCGCAGCCTGCCACGCCTGCCAATTCCGAAGCTCGAGGCGTCATGCTCGCGCTACCTGGACGCCCAGCGCCCGCTGCTGGACGGGGAGAACTTCTCCCAGCACGAGAAGATGCTCAAGGAATTTGAGCAAGGCGTCGGCGCTGGTAAGGCGGTCCGGTTCTCCGCATGCTCATCATGCTGTCAATTTCGATTTCATTATTGAATTTCTTTGAGAGGTTCACTGACTGTGACGTGGCATGGAAAATTGACAACGTGTAATTTAGAGGGTTGTTTTGCCTTCTCCATGTCTCCATGATGTATGTGCGCAGAGCTGCACAAGGAATTGGTCGCCCAGGATAAACAAAACAAACACACCAGCTACATCACCGGTAAGCAAGCCTTCCCATGACCAGTCGACTCGTTATTTTTAATTCCCGATTCAGTAATATGGTATCATTTGGGGGGGGGGGGGGGGTATTTTTTAAACTAATTTTGCTGACTTACTGGCATGGCTATCATTCATGTATCAGCAATCCTTCGCTCAGCGGATCTATGTTTCTTACTTTCAACCCAAGGTATGTGTCCAATCCTTTGAATTATGCTGTGATCAGCGAAGAGTGAAGCAGTTGCTACCTGCTGTGTGTGACGTGGCTATGGCAGTCAGCTCATGCTCCATTGTTTGCCGTAGTTGATGGGCACTGGTTGACTATCCAGTAGTCCAATCCACTGTTGACTATTGTCATTTGGTTGTTTCTTTCTGTTTGAAATACTCACTGTTGACTATTGTCATTTGGTTGTTTCTTTCTGTTTGAAATACTCACTGTAGACTATTGGTTTGACATGTATCTGAGAGACCGTTCACCTCTGCCTCTCAATTACAACCCGTTCATTGCATTTACGGACGACACTAATCCCGGTGGCAGCGATCAGGTCAGAATGCTATCCACGTGTGTGTGTGTGTGTGTGTGTGTGTGTGTGTGTGTGTGTGTGTGTGTGTGTGTGTGTGTGTGTGTGTGTGTGTGTGTGTGTGTGTGTGCGTGTGCACACAGACACACTTGTACTTGTACTTGTTGCTCACTGCAGTTACCCCCCCCCCCCCCCACACACACACACTTGTACTTGTTCTTGCTCACTGCCAAAACTGGTCACGTGGATCTCCCCGGGAGAGGGGAGAGAGACTCAAAAGGAATCTTGGAAAGATGACTCAATTGGCCATTGAACCACCCAGCGGCCGACACCCCCTGAAATCCCCAAACTAGGGTGGACTTGAAATGATCCCACTTATGGGCTCACCACACCTCAGTAAGTGGGTGAGGACAAGGTGCAGAAAAAGGATTGACGGCATCAGGGTATCCGTCCCGGGATCCAACTGCAGGTACCCCTGCCCCCAGTGAAGGTAATATTTGGTACTAGTGTGGGTGGCTAAATCAGAGTGGATCTGATATAAGCTTCACTAGCACCATTGATTACACAAGAGTTAATCTAGCCAGAAGCAGTCCATGGTTAACAGGTATGTATACTTCAAATAGAAAGTATATGAACCCTGAAACGAACAAAGGTGGTAGGTACAACAATACACCTTCAAGCAGCCGGGCCCGTTAGCAACAGGCCCAACACTATCTGGCATAAGTGTACCCACCACCTGAACTAGCGGGCACACACACACACGCATACACACACACACATAGTATTTTTTCTCTTTTCAACACCTTCAACTGATGAATGTATACTAAGAGTGCGTTCTAAAACCCTCTCAAAAAAGTTGGAGACCTGTATTTTCCTCTCTGAATTTTTAAAATAGACTCTCCAAAGCTCTCCAAGCTCTCCTAGCTACAAAGGTGGTTGAAGCTTGGATATTCCCCGCGTTTTGGGGTCAGCGCATGCGAACTACTAACTAACGTTACTGCTGAAAGTCACGTGTGGATCATGAACGTCTTTTTTGCTATGGTTTTATACGCACAGTGCATACTACATTCATGTCACTCAAGATCGCGTCCCCTTTGGCGCTTCACACGTGCAAAAGATCCGGGAGAAATTTCTCCGACAAGCTAGAGAAAATTAGAATGCACCCCAAGAATCTTGACCGTTTTGACTCCTTATCACCCACTTTATATTTGCCACAAGTGACTACTAAAGTATCTAACATATTCTTTGGCTCTTGTTCATGTGTATGTGTATGCGCATGCGCACACATGTGTGGATGTGTGTGTGTGTGTGTGTGTGTGTGTGTGTGTGTGTGTGTGTGTGTGTGTGTGTGTGTGTGTGTGTGTGTGTGTGTGTGTGTGTGTGTGTGTGTGTGTGTGTGTACTGACAGGTCACACGCGCAGCTACACTGGTGTCGTCAGCGGTGCGTTTCATGCGTACCTACCGTGATGGAAAGCTGCAGCCAGAACTTTATCACATGAATCCAAAGCAGACTGATAACGATCGCATCAAGAAGCGCCTCAGGTTGGTAGGGTTGATGCTCACAGGAGTGGGTTGACTTGCTGAAGCTCCAGCACCTGATAGGGGCGTTGATGTTGTCGTTACCACTGTGATCAGTTGCCACTTTACTAACGCATCATTATAGGACTGTGTACAGAAGCTTTCTTTTCAGATGGTCTTACCTGTGACTCATAAGTTTGGTACAAGTTTAGCACTTCCACTCTCATGCACTTAGTAAGGGTGCTGTTGATTGTGTATTGCCACATTATATTAAAGCTGCTTCCACTACGTAACGTGTCCTTTAAATATATGCTACAATATTTATAGATGCCGGTATTCGGTTTTTGTCGTTCTGTCTTGTGTGATCTCTTTGCTCTACAGTTATCTACCTGAAGTTGTGTCTTGGTATGGTGCGTACCTGCACAAGATCTTTCCCCTCGACATGAGCCAGTACACGCGTCTGTTCAATACTACACGCGTACCGTGCAAGCACAAGGATGAGCTGGCTACCTATGCTGGGCGACGCCATGTGGCCGTTCTCTCTGGCGGAAACTTCTTCACGTTCGACGTGCTCAAGGAGGACGGTAAGCTGAATGAGTACGATACTGTGGGTCTGCAGATTTTCGGCTGATGGCTGATTGTTCTCAAAACAACTGTGTATTGCTATGCGTGTTGTGTTCATGTTGTTGTTGTTGGTGGTGGTGGTGGTGTTGGTATTGGTGTTGGTGTTGGTATTGGTGTTGGTGTACATGTATATTGTTTACTACAGGCAGTGCTATTCCGGTGGAGTGCATTTACAGCTGCCTGCGTCAGATCAAGGAACAGTCGAATGAGCAGAACAAGGAGAGCATTGCCTGCCTGACGTCCGACGACCGCAACCAGTGGGCCGCAGCGCGCCTCAAGCTGGTCGAAGACCCGCAGAACGCCAAGAACCTGGAGCTGATTGATAGCGCCGTGTTCATGCTCGTCCTGGAGGATGCGGAGCCGGATTCCGTTGTCTCACTCAGCAACACATTCCTGTTCGGAGAGGCGCACAACCGGTACGCTTTTAAAGCCATTCTGCGAGATCCATTCTTTTATTGCTGAACTTTTTACCGTATTGTATCGGTTATAAGTCTACCTCGGTTGTAAGTTGGCCCCCAATGCTCGGGGCCTCGATTAACCGCTTCAATATCAATATGAATAATAGCGGTTGAACCCCGGTCGTGAGTCGACCGCCGCTTTTTTATTTCGGTTTTTAGGTTATAAAAAGTCGACTTATAACTGGAAAATGCGATAGGTAGTTCTTAACCTGCTGCAGATTGTGTGCTGGAGATGATATCCTCTGCAACGATAGGTTATCTGCACATTGTGATCCTTTCATGGCGTGGTCTCTTGGACTCGTGTTACTCAAGCTTCATGTGCAATTAGTCGGTTGCAATGTTTCTTGTTTTCTGCTGTGCTTGCCTTGTGTCTGTGCAGCTGGTTTGACAAGTCACTCCAGCTGATTGTGTGCAAGGGTGGCAGAGCTGCAGTTAACTTTGAGCACGCCTGGGGCGATGGCGTAGCTGTACTGCGCTTCCTCAACGAGGTGTATGCCGACGTGAAGAAGCATCCTTTCGAAATGCCCCTGACCATGGACAAAGTATCATGTAAGTTTAACGTTACTGCATGCACTAGTGATGGTGCGTGCGACTGCGTTGCCCTTTCACAAGTTGGTGGATTCCTTTTAGAGTTTGAGTCAAGATCAGTCCTGGAGCCGGCTGGGGTGACATGGGAGGGCTAGGGCTAGTGGGCTCCCTGTGATCCCTGGAGAAAGCACCCTGTTCCATGTGGTGGATCTGTACCAGGCGAATTCCAGTTGGCATTAGCTCCCATGGCAGTGCCAGGAGGAGGATGCTGGCAGGTAAGCCAGTGACAAGCAGATCATGGGGGATATGTTACCGCATGTTGCTGTGCTGCTTGTGTGTAGAATGTAGGAGAGTCAATTTCAGTCAAAGGAACACTATACTGTACAGTCTTGCTCGGTACAGTGTGTGTGGGTAGTCGACTTGCAACTGGAGCTCAATCGCTATTGATCTGTGTCTGTGTGCCAACCCCTCTGCATGGAATTTCACTGCACGCACATGTACTGTTCTACTATATCAACACCTTGGCGTAGAACTTGCACCACAATGCGCAGGGAAGAACATCATGTGCATCGTTGTGTTAATCACTTGAACTGGAACCGGACATACTGACACCCTGGTGTGGAACTTTGCAGCATGAATTACGCCGCTGCAGTGCTTACGTGTATGATCTGTATAGCATTGCTGGTTGACAGACTGGTTGATGCTCTCACTCTTTGAGGTGTTGGGTGATTTTCCCCTTCAAAGAGGCGCTCATAGAAAGCTGTTCATAGTTCTGTTACATTAGGGAGGTTTCACTCTACGTAATTACGTATGAAAATCCGTATGTCGTACACGCCGGGGAGCGAGGGAAACTTTCATACGTAAAACTCTCTACGGATATCCGTAGGAAAGCTGTTTCCTACGTTGGGGTCTCCGTAGGACTTTTTGAAATATTTTTCGCATTTTCAGGGTTTATCCATGGCAAAGTTCAAGCCGCGCGAAACACAAGGTACACACACCGTACACCACGTGCAAAATACAATGGAAACGCGGTTTCGGCTCGTGGTGCATGCGGTGGGCACATGCAGCCAACACGTCTCCAAAGCAACAAGGCATGTTTAGCAGTCGTGGAGAAATCACGTAGAGCGAAACCCAACAGCTCTGATTTTTACGTATGAAAATTACGTGCAGTTCCTACGTTATTTTCATACGTAATTCCGTAGAGCGAAACCTCCCTATTGTTTAGACAGGTAGAACTGCCATGGAGAGTGTTATAAATGCTTGTGTCAAGTCAGTCCAGTCTCTTTGAACTTAACCAAGCCAGGAATGCATTTTGTTAACCTTAGTGATTCTTTCTGTGCATTTTGTGTGTGCGTGTGTGTCTGCATGTGTGCGTGTGTGTGTGTGTGCGCGTGTGTGTGTGTCTGTGTTTGTGTGTGTCTGTGTGTGTGTGTGTGTGTGTGGGTGGGTGTGCACGTGCGCGCGCGCGTGTGTGTGTGTTTAGTTCAAAGCCTGCCCTTCAATCTGAACGACAGCCTGAAGAGTCACATAGCAGCGGCTACTCGGCGCTTTGACGACCACACGCAGAAACTACGCATGGCCACCATCCAGTACCCTGGTATGAACAAGAAGTTCTTGAAGGACAAGAAGCTGAGTGGTGATGCTATTCTCCAGTTTAGCTTGCAGGTGAGTAACTGCTGCATGTGGGCACCAGGTGTGATGAGAGAACATTGAAAAATGCAAGATGGATATGATTCGGTGTGTGTGTGTGTGTGTGTGTGTGTGTGTGTGTGTGTGTGTGTGTGTGTGTGTTTGTGTGTGCGCACGTGCGCGTGTACATCCAGTGCGTTGCCGATTTGCGTGCTTCTCTTGCGACGTATCGTATACATGGTGCATGGTGTGCATGCGTGTGTGTGTGTGTGTATGGTGTGTGTATGGTGCGTGTATGGTGTGTATGGTGTTTGTATGGTGTGTGTATGGTGCGTGTATGGTGTGTATGGTGTTTGTATGGTGTGTGCACCGGTACCCTATGGATTTGTGTGTACATTATGGATTTGTTTGTACCCTGGCCTGTTGAACTTGATGTGTGTGTACCCTGGTGATGTGCGTGTACAGCTTGCATTCTACCGCCAGCATGGCTACACACCAGCCACGTATGAATCATGCAGCACAGCAGCATTCAAGCACGGCCGAACGGAAACAGTACGTCCCGCCACGGTTGAGACGGTGGCTGGTGTGGCCGGCTTTGAGAACAAGACCTCGCCGCTCAGCAAGGAAGAGCTACGTGCACTCATTGACAAAGCCTCTGAGAAGCACAGCACACTCATCAAGCAGGCTGCAACAGGTATGCTGGCACCTTATAAAATGGTCTGCATGATTCTTAGTGCTGCTGTGCATTGTATTAGATCTGCGTGCACATGTCGAGTGCACTCCGAGGTACAGTAGTGGAAGTCGAATCTCATCTTCATACGAAGACCTCTGGGGCCGGTTCAGGGGAATGCTTGCCATAAGATTGATTTTAGTCACTGCAACTGCTCTACATGAAGGTTGTGGGGACTACAATTATTCATGATGGCCTATGCAGACATCACACCACACAAGGACACTTGTTAGAAGAATGCTGATCGGACAGAAGTTTCATGCTGAGGGGCAGATGTTACATTTCATTTTGGTGTGCGAGTTTCACTGGAAATAAAATCCGGTTTAGATGTCTCAAGACATGCTGAAAATATATAATTTAATATTCTCAACAATGGGGGGGGGGGGGGTCTTCAGTAGGTGTTCTTGTTCGTATGAAATATACCAGATAGAATGCAGGCTAAGAAAGTATAACATAACCCTTCTTACATGGGTGTGTTATGTATGTGTTTCCTAGGTAACGGCTTTGATCGTCATCTGTTTGCACTGAAGAAGATCGCCGAGGCATCCGGCAAGTCCGTTGACCTATTTAGCTCGCATGGCTACAAGGACCTGAACCATATTGTACTATCCACCAGTACCTTGTCCAGCCCGGCTGTCATGCTGGGTGGATTTGCACCCGTCGTCAACGACGGTCTCGGAGTCGGTTATCGCGTCGACGACAACTGCATCGCATCGCAGGTCACGGCCTATCACGGTTACCGCGATCCAGACGGTTTCGTTGCCGCGCTCGAGAGCAGCTTGAGGGATATCCAGCAGGTGTTCGACGAGTGAGCAGACAGCTGCGTAGCTTGTTGCTGACCGAAGCATGCAGCGTGTACCTGTAGCTAATTGTAGCGAGTGTAGTACAGTCGTCCCTCTCTAATCCGGCACTTTATAATCCAGCACCCTCGATAAACCAGCACAATTTTCAGTAGCCAAAATGTCCTCTTCATGCACATTGCAGCAGTAAATCAGATTTGTTAATCCAGCACCCTCCCTAATCCAGCAGATTTTCGTGGCACAAATGGTGCCGGATTATAGAGGGACCACTGTACTAGTTAGCATACTGCTGAGGATGGTTTGGAGGATACCAGTCAGCTGGCCCTGTCCACTCCTCGAATTTCCAGCATCAAATGCAGCTGCAGCAGCAGCAGCATTCCTTCTCACGTTATCTATCGTCAGTCGTTGTAGTGTACGGAGGACCAGCCAGCTGGGCCTGCCTGGCCTGCAGCATTCCTTCTCACGCTACCTTCAGTTGTTGTAGTGTATGGAGAGCTTCCCTATTACAAAGACACGTGCACGCATGAGACACACATGCAAACACATATCCGGACACACACACACACGTTTATACTGAGATGCCGTATTACAGCTGTTAGTGCATGCGAAGTTTGAGAACTGCTTGGCAAATACCCTTTTTACAGAAGCAATGTAATTTCAATGCAAAATATTATGTAATATACATGGTAGAGGTGTTTAAAGATTGTCTTTCTTTATTGCTTGACTATATTTTGATTACTCTCCTTCAACTCTTCCGCATTGTCTTTCGTCCTAATCAATGCCTCAATCAGCTTTACATTCCTTTCAATAAGAACATAGCAGGGCAGCGGCAGCAGTGCCTATCACCCTGCTACAGATACCTAAATTCTAGAGATGATCATAGCATAGCAGGTCGTCATCATCATCATCATCGATGTCTTCGGTGTTTTACTCACTGTTTGAGTGCAGTGTCGGGTCCACTGGCCTTGCTCTGCAGTAGCCGTAGCACCGTACTGTCCGTGATGTTCAGGTCAGCGAATGCCCTGACGGCAGCCAGCTGTACCGACTGACACGGATCCATGCGAACCAAGTCAACCAGGATCTGAATATTGCCACGCGCTCGCATCCGTAAAGCGCACTATGGTTTGGACAGATGCAACAGCAACAACAGCAGCAGCAGCAGCAGGAACAAATAACACTTAGCGTTAGATAACGTCTACGGAACTCAGCGAAAAGACTTGAAACAAATCAGAATGTGGACAATCGAATACTTCAATTGAGAGTGCATCCAAAGACGGGGGAAGGGACTGAATCAGGGAAAGAAAGGAGATCATTTTCATCACACTGTCAATCACATCGGAACTCACCATAGACCGGACTCCTTTGATCCGTAACGTTTCCTTCTCGCTTTCCAGTTGTCTGCAAGACCAGAGAGAAGAGGACAGATCACATGCAGAAAGGCCAATGATTGCTATGCATTCACCGTGGACACATACTGCACTGTCTGTGCAGTACAAGCTGGAGACAGATGCAGCCACCCTATAAACTTACGTACTTGAAGCACTCCCGGGGCACCATGACCTACATGCTGCATGCAAGTGATCACAGCAGCCTACAAATAACAGTGTCTATTGTCTATCAGTATGCGATCTACCTACAATCCATACCCATTTACACTATCACCTGTTGAGGTCGGTTCGTAGCAGGGACGTGTCAATCAAAACTACTAACATGATTGTTTTCACGGTGACAGCGTTGGTGGCGTGGGGCACTGTTTCCCATACAGTGCGTCCTCGCCTTGTTCACGCTGTCACCGTGAAAACACGTTACCTATCAGGCAAGGCTGGCATAATTATTATTATAACATTGATTGTTTTACAATTCCCTGGTTTATGACGTCACATGCGCCAGTGCAGCAGCACACACAAATAACACGTTACTTGCAGCACAGTTAGAGCATTTCGTACACACTACACCGTTGAGTCATACTCACTTTTGCACCTCTCTGCAAGCCTGCTGCTGCTTATTCAGTAGTTTGAGTACACGCGCTGCGCCAACGCTCACCTCCTGCTCACAGCAATGAAAGATGGCACCAGAATAAAAGTGTTCAAGCTAAAAAGAAATGACTTGCCAGTAGCGGTACACTGTGCACACCGGGGGGGGGTAATGTTTTGAATTGTGTCCACTGGCCTCTTTTACGGGCAAAATGAACACAATGAAAAGCCTTGCTTGTTTTTTTTGCGAGAGAAAGACAGTGGATAAAAGGACCGGCATAAAAGGTATAATAAATGCAGGGTGATGTACTGATGAAGTTCAACCAGGAGTATTCTACAATTACAAGTACTCCCTGGTTGAAACCTTCAGTACTTTGGGGCGAAATGCAGTTCTAACACAGTGAGAAAGGGAACAGATCTGCTCTTACTTTATTGGAATCGTTCCATAGCTTCTCATAGAGCTGCTGCTCTAGCCGGGGATGCTCGGCAACTTGGCGTGGCTGATCTTTGGCTAGCATCGGCCAGAAATAAATAAAACCAGGGAAGAACGCTGCAGAATGTGCACTGCCAGTCACATGCATGCACCAAACAACACGTGCATACAGTGCTGTTCAATGAAATCTGATCTCATGACCAACATTATTTATCTCACAAAATATGTACTGCACAGCTCAGTATTCAAGGGCCTGGGGTTGCACAGTGCCTGGAGTGAACTTGCCTCCTGTTATCGGAAATCCTCAAAACAGCACTGCACTTCGAAATATACTGGTTAAAGTGGTTATGCATAACTACACATCAGCAAGACGATGCGAGGTCAATGGTGCAGTTCTCTTTGCCCGTAATTTTTCTTTTGCCGTATGCGTGTAATAGCGACTTTGTATTCCACCATAGTGGAACTGAGCATACATGTACCGTGGCATGTGCTAGGCAGTGAATACCTATCCTCCAGATACATATGTACATGTACACAAGAGGTACACAAAAGGAAATAAAAATGGGACAGTTTCGTTGTTACTCAGAGTTTTATGGTAAACATACACGTACAGTTATACAAATATTACACAGCAATGAATCAAACAAGTCTCTTTCCGCTGTTACTCCGAGTTTCGTGTAAAAACACAGACTTGTTTGTTTCATTGCTGTGTAATATTTGTATTACTGGCTTTGTCCACTGGGCACTGTAAGCAGCCTTGGGACTTTAGACAACTGTCTACACGTACAGTTGTCTAAAATCCCTAGGCTGCTTACAGTGCCCAGTGGACAGAGCCTGCAGTATGTGTAGAAGAGGTGAGGGCCTCCCAGTACACTGCTATTACTTACCCACGCACTCGATACGAATAACACAGAGCAAGCGATGCTGTACGAGTATTGCCACACATGCGCATAGAAGAAGGAAAGACAGACGGAAACATGTTAGCAGGGTGCAAGGTAGAGATGGCGGACCGTGCAAAGCAACCAGGGCATGTACCCGGCACCTGGTGCACAATACACTGTATTAGCAGCACACATCTCACACATGTTTCCAATGCTTTTTTTTTCACTCTGAAGCCTCTCTGCCGTTACCTGCCTCACGTTTGTAGATCTCTGTTTTCTCTTCTTAGGTACCATGGCATCCTTTGCCCTATGACTGGTTTGTGCGGAGCCGTTCAACTAGGGTACAGGTCTCGCTACCTGCAGCTCGCACTGTCCAGTTTACAAAATCCCCTCTGTTTCATTCCTATTCTGACTGGCTCAAGCTATCAAGCCTAGCCCACCACTGCCACAGCAGGTCTCAGTTTCGTCGAGTTGTTTGTACCGAGTTGCGTTTTCCTTTTTTGTTTCGTTTAGCTAAAAAATGTAATGCCCGATTATCTCACTCAATGGCTTTGTTTTCCTCCCTGTTCCTTTCTTTCCATTTTTTCTTTTGTGCCGTTTTGCCATGGCTGGGTATCGCCCTCATCTCTGGGGTTGCTCCCCACATTAGCCATGCGTGCACATGCTACGAGATTGAGTTTAATAATAACAATACTAATTTCACCTTTTTGCTGGTAGGAAACGAGGCTTGCGCCAGATTTTGCTATTGCATAATTACGTGTACTTTTGTTCGTACAAAGTACTACAAACACCAACACACACACACACACACACACGCGCACGCGCACGGGCTTCAACGCACTTCCCAAAGCAACAGCAGTCATACACGATTTAAAATTATGTACGTTTCTAGACATAATTTCAAAACAAATATTTTTCGAAAGATAATGCAATTAATGTATACCTTAGCAGCTGTTGCACTGAAGAGAAACTTCATATAGGAATCCAGCAGCTTCATTGGGTGTACCTTCACGTCCTTGTACAACGAGTCCAGAGCCTGTCAAAGAAGTAGAAGAGCGTCAAAAGTGGCCAAAGCCAAGTTTAGATGGTGACCACATTTGCAGACTGCCTATTCAAACATGTGGATGTGAATGGTCAGCCGTATGCACAAGTATACCGAGTTGCCAACACACTCAGCGTGGTCATGCACCAGTATTTAAGGGGAGAACGAGGAGGAGAAGGAGGGTGGAGGGACAGGAGGAGGAGAAGGAAACGGAGAAGGAGAAGGAAAAGGAAAAGGAGAAGGAGGAGGAGAAGGAGGAGGAGAAGGAGGAGGAGGAGGAGAAGGAGGAGGAGGAGGAGGAGAAGGAGGAGGAGAAGGAGGAGGGTGGAGGGACAAATATCACATTGACGTCGAAGCGGGGTCCGGCTTCAAAAGATTCTGGCATAGTTTCATTCCTCAGTCACTCACTTTACTGCAGTTTGATTTTATTTCCGAGGTCCAAAACTTGCAAGGGCGGCACACTGTCCCCCGAAGGCACAATTTGGCATGATATTTTCAAAACTTCTCCAGGGAAGATTCGGACCTCTACAAGCCGGACCAATCAAAAATAGCTTCTGACAAGGGCTAACATAATTATCAAGTCAAGCCCTCTGGTTGGTCCTAAAGGGGAACTCCACGAAAAAAATGAAAATTTGATAGCCTGTAGAGTTTCGGGCGCCGAGTCGAATGGTCTTGGTCCCAAGCCTCTACGACAAAGCGTTCTTGAGATGTTTCAAGTTAGTTTAGACACGCCCCCATACCAATGTATGTGTGATGTCATTGTGGCAAGGTGCGGAACTAGCAGGGTTTGGGATCGCATCTTCTTTTTGTCATGAGCAAATTCCCTTCCTGCTTAGGAAAGTTTGCCATTTCACCTGAACTACAGCGATGCCGAATTGTTGTGTGGTCGGTTGTTCCAGTAGAACAAATCATCCTCCTGGGGTTAGTTTTCACAGATTTCCTAAGGATGACGACCTGGCAAAGCGCTGGGATGTTGCTATACGTCGGGAGAACTTGCCAGCGGATTTTCGCAGCACTAGCTACGTTTGTTCCCTGCATTTCTGCAAAGAGGACTTCGCGATACAGAGGGACTTGAGAGCCGAGTTGATCAATACTCCGTCCAGAAAGACATCCATGGAGCAGTGCCCTCAGTTTTTCCGGACCGTGAGCCTGCAGCGAAGCGGAAATCAACAGGCTGCAACTGAGTAAGCAGAAGGTACGTGCCATGCAACTTTTCAAAATTTCTGGGTCTGATGCCGTTGGATGTAGTCCTCATGCTGCGACTCTACTGTTTGTTCGTTCTCATCCGCCGTGAATATTACCTGTATATCCTCAGAGTGTGGTCCTCGAAAGAGTGCTCAATGCACCGGGGTGCAGAGCTTCATACAGCTTCATACAGCTTCATTGCTGTCTGATGATCGCCACAGGCGTGAAAGTCACAGCCAACCCAAGCTCCGTATCCCATTCAATTCTTTTTGTATCCTCAGAGTGCATTGCCATCAACTCCAGCAGTTACTGCAGCTGAGGTCGATGAACCTGAGATTGATGAGCCATGTACATGTACTCCCACTAACGTTGCGCATACTGGTACGCAAACTGTACACCCTTCGTTCACATCAACTGCGACACAAATAGACGACCCCCGAGCAAGTAAGACGGGTACAGAAATATTTGCTTGCGATGCGCAGGCAGCATGCACAAGGAAACGTCTGACCAATCCTGCCAAACTGAACCAGACTCCAGAGTAAGTTGATTGTGTGCATAGGTCTCTGTATATAGGGGTTACTGTTTTAGGCATGGTTGCATGAATATCGTACCACTCAGTACAGTTGCTAGAATCTGAATAGCGATATAATAGTCCCAACGCTGTAGTAGTGATGTCCTTAGTGAATGAAAAGACAGTATGGATCCAACGACGCCACCACTCCATGCAAGAAGACGACATTCATTTCCCCAACGTTTCACTCCCTTCTCAAGGGCAAAGCAGGGAATGAAACTAATAATGCAATCAAGTTGAGAACAACTATCAGGGTAAAAAAACTGTCGTCCTTAGTGTACTTTCTATTTCCTGTGCACACTCCCATGCTGCAGACACATGGACATGCTTGAAGCTCTATCACCGGCTACACCGAAATTCATGCAACCGTCTCCTGCGAAGTATGGGACAGGAGTGGAATATTGTTGTATCTGCTTGTGGCTCTGAAAGTGACTGGCATGTACGCTTTAGGCTTTAGGCTGAAACATTTTAGAAGTCGTGACTTGCAGTGCAATAAGAACGCGATGTTCTGAAGCTACTATGATTTGTCTTGAGCAAAACTTTCGGGGAGTAATATCATCCATCCAATCCGCGACTTGTATCTCTGTCTGTGTACTGATGTATGTCTTCTAGGGCAGACGTGCAGAAGACTCCAACAAAGCCGGCTATGCATCCCCATCTTTTCATCAGCCCATCTGCTGCATCTGATGAGAGTGGCTCCGCGCTCAGTGACACTGAGTTTGATGATGAGGATGATGACGATGACGACCCCATGAACGACGGCACTAGTGAGATGTGCCTAGTGTCGAAGTCATCGTTAAATTGACTGCTATCTCGCTGCCTTACATGTGGCTCCCCAATTCTAGAGAAGCTGTGCATGGCTCTATGCTAACCGTCCATACCACCTGCGCGAACGGTCGCACACATACTTGGCACTCTCAAGAGTTAGTGAAGCGCCAACAGCCTATCGGTAAGTGCATGGAATGGTTCTTACGTACACGCAGTGGTTTATGGTTTATGGTTTAGATGGCTACAAATTTCAACCTCACTTTTCTGTTTCAGAGAACATGTCCCTCAACTCCCTGACATATCGGCTCCAATCACTGCTTTTACTCATTTCTATGTTCAGCTAATCTCCTAATCGCAGCTGCAACCATCTTTAGTGGTGGCTGTTACAAGAAGTTTGCGTCGTTCGCGAAATTTCTTTAACTGGCCTTCATTGGGCATAGCCTGTTCTTCCGCCACCAGAAGTCGACCATTCTTCCCCTCATACGAGCCGCTTGGACACCAGAGAGAAAATGCGTGTCTGGAACCTGTTACAAGGTAGGCTGCGTGTACAATGTAATGTAATGTAATCAAGTAGTTATTAGTTTTGCTCCAGGTAATAATACCGTTATTTGGGTGGTGCTAAATTCTGGTAGACATTCGGGAGGGTGACTGTTTATCTGTACTATGGATCTGTGTTCCTTCTCTTCTAGGTCGCAAACTTGTGTTTTGCGGCGACGGGCGATGCGATAGCCCTGGCTATTCCGCCAAATTGGGCACATACACCTTCCTGGATGCCGAGACTAACCTGCTTGTCGATTTCGAAGTGGTGGAGTGCACAGAGACTAAAAGCTCTGTAGCCATGGAGAAGGTCGGACTTGTCAGGGTTCTTGATCGCTGCAAGGAAGCCCTGGCTGTCGATGTCGTCGTGACGGACAGAAGCCCGTCCATCAAGGCAACTATCCGCGACCAGTACCCTGGTATATGCCACCAATTGGATGTGTGGCACTTTGCCAAGAATGTGGCCAGCACGGTCTGCTTGCCCGCATCACAAGAGCCATGCTATTGGCTTGGATTGCCGCCATAATTAGCCACTTCTGGTGGTGTTGCAGTAACTGTGACGGCAGTGCCGACTTGCTGAAAGAACATTGGCAGTCAGTGCTGCACCACGTCTGCAACACCCATGCATGGACGGGAGGGCAGCTGTGCAGCATGTGTGCACATTCTGCCTTGAGCGGCGAAGACGAACGAGCCATCAAATGGATCAAAGCTGGTAGGGAATTTCCCAACAGAATTTCTTACATGTGTTTACCTGCCATGGCCCATGGGACAGGGCCCTGTCCAAGTGTTTACCTGCCATGGCCCACGGGACGCTGCCCTGTCCAAGTGTATTGCTTTAGCGCAGTGCATACGCGGTTTTTTAAAAACTGTTTACTGTTGTGTTGACGTGTCACTGAGGCTGCTATCATTGACTATCATGAAGCCGTTATACAGTCGTCCCTCTCTAATCCGGCACTTTATAATCCAGCACCCTCGATAAACCAGCACAATTTTCAGTAGCCAAAATGTCCTCTTCATGTACATTGCAGCAGTAAATCAGATTTGTTAATCCAGCACCCTCCCTAATCCAGCAGATTTTCGTGGCACAAATGGTGCCGGATTATAGAGGGACCACTGTACTATCACCAGAGGTTCTGCTTTCTAAATTTGTGTCCTCTGGCTACTCCTTTGTGCATAGATTCAGAAGCTTACAAAGCATTGAAAGGCATCCTTATGGACAAGAAGCTCCTCAAAGGCATGGACAAGGTGACAAAATTCTGCCACACCGGAAGTTTGGAGGTGAGAGGTTAACAGAATTGTATACCAATTCACTTTCAGTGTATTGTTACTGTGTGTTCCTTGATGAAGCTTGCGTGGTCTCACTCCATCGCTCATCTTCCCTTGAAATACCAACGAAAATTATTAGTGCTTGTAGATTGGCGAAGAGAAACGACTATGCCACAATGACGCAGGCAGCCCGTGATGACATAGCCAAATGGCCGCATGACGTCAGGGCGCGGCCCCGTTTTTGTTGTTGTTGTTGTTGTTGTTGTTTGGCTTTATTTAAAGTGGAGTTCCAAAACAGGCATAAACCTAATAAGTTTTTGCAATTCAAAGTGAAATATCTCAAGAACGCTTCGTCGTAGAGGCTTCGGACCAAGACCATTCGACTCAGCGCCCGAAACTCTACAGGCTATCAAATTTTCATTTTTTCGTGGAGTTCCCCTTTAATAAAGTCAAGGTATTACATGTACCTGTATTTGGTCCCCCTCATCTTCAGCGTTGTTCACAGCAGAGTGCAAGAAATCAACAACATGGCTGCTGCTCATGTCCTTGTGGATCAAGGCCAGGCAGTAGGCAGCACGGAAGCTGATTGCCGTGATACACTGCTTGTCAGCACAGGTACTCTTCAGCACGTTGTCCAGGCTGTCTGCTACTCCGGTCGAGGATAGAACCTACATGCACAGAGTGAGAGAGAGACACACACACACACACACACACACACACACACACACGCACACACACACACACACACACACACACACACACGCACACACACACACGCACACACACACACACACACACGCACACACACACACACACACATGATACACAACTATCGTAGGTGCAGCTACTCTGGCAGCTGTATGCACGGCAGCTGTGCACATGATAGCGGCGCACACAGTAACAAGCTCAGGCGGAACCCCTGCCTAGTTTTCAATATCTTTAAAAGTAAAGAGTTGGTCTGGTCAACACCTGGCCTTGTGCTATTCCTACAACCGACACACTCGACTCGACTTACCCATTCCTCCATGCAGAGCATGCGGGGAAGACCGCGACAAACGTGTAAACCATCGGGAAGCCCGGCAAACGTACACACCTTTGATTCTGTCTGGCGGCATGGGTCAGCCAGTCGCATGTTCAGTTTCAGGAACAGGAGCAGCCAACGCTCAAGTGTTCAGCAAACCATCTTCTTACTGATTGTTGCCATGTGCACCTGTGACCAACGTTTCTCACCTGTGTTCCATGGTGTGAGCGGATCAAGATGTCCAGAATATCCAGCTTTGCCTCATCACTTCCTAAAACCAGTGACACATAGAAAAGGGGCGACGTGAATGGCGGAAGTTAGTATTGTATGCCATTGTATGTCATTGTAGGTCATTGCATGCCAACTGCCACACTATGCAGCTACTCACAACACATTTTCACCAGTGGGACTTGTCAAGGCTCCATGTGCTCTTCAAAGATATTCTTCATCTGCACACGGCTTGCCATGCTTGCCATGCACTGCATTGACGCCTTACCATGCTCCAAGAACTGCGCGACCACTGCTCCTGCCGAGTCATGCCACTCTCCTGTAGACAAACACAAGAACAAAGCAAAGAAAGTATGCTTACAATGCATAATACATATACACATACTTGTTTGCCACTAAAAAGGAGACACTTCCTGTTGTTTTCTAGAACAGGGCAAGGATTGGGAGAGAGAGATAGAGAGACAAGATCAGACTCGTAGAAGGTTTTACTCCCACTCGCATTGCTGTGCCCTCGGTGGGAACTCGAAACAGCACCTCTACACGATTTCCTGTAAACTGATGGCGTTCAAATGCATTACTACCGAGACATCGTGAAGGGTGGTGATTGGGGGGGGGGGGGCATGACCAACGAAGTTTCTCACCTAATAGAATCAACGAGCGACTGGCTTGATACCGCACAATGAAATGAGGATCGGCGACCTGCAACGGGAGCAACAGTAAACAATACCGGGTACATAATGGGTAGCGTCGGGTGAATAGCACAGTTGAATGCATCAGCTGAATGCCTCCTGACTCGAGAGGGTATGGACTGCCTAGCGCTGGGTTACAATGGTGTATAGTGTTAGTGCCACTGCTGCACTTGAGTTGGAAATCTTTGCAGTGGCCAGGTGACAGTAAACACACACTCTACCTGTACATGATGGATGTACCTTTTTGAGCAATGCTTTGACAATGTACCGGTCATGACATCCAAGTTCACCAATTTCCTGTGCAGAAAAGGAGACAAACAAGGAGACAGTGCTTTCAATGAATATGCCATTGGGGATTCATTCAAAAGAGAGAGAGAGAGAGGGGGGGGGGGTCTTGACCCACAAGCTGTGAATCGGGCCTGAGGGAGTGGTGCTTTCTTGCATGCTTTCAAAGGTTCAATAGCCTTCTCGTGTGCTTGCCTTCACGAGTCTTTGAAGTGTCTACATGTACATGTAGTCTAAGTTAGTTGATGGGGAAAGTGTGTACATGTACATTGCCATCATGTTGGGACGACATGAATTTCTTGTCCTAGAGCGGACATGACGGACATCCACCTTACCTAGCTTGTCGCAGTGGTGGTGGAAGTGGTGGTAGTGGTAGTGGAAGTGGTGGAACCTGAGTGGTGGTAGTGGCAATGGCAGCTACAGTTCTGGCGGTCATGAACTGTAGAGGGACATGCACCTATCCACTGTTGCATTTCTAGTTCACAGGTTACCTGCAAATACCTAACCATAAATTACGTATACAAAGATGCTTGTGTACTATGTCCAGGGAATAGTAAAATATGATTATGTCATTACTTCCTGCTATGACCAATGCAGGAGGTTACCATGGTTACCTTAGCAATGCAGGAGGTTACCATGGTTACCTTAGCAATGCAGGAGGTTACCATGGTTACCTTAGCAATGCAGGAGGTTACCATGGTTACCTTAGCAATGCAGGAGGTTACCTTAGCAGCCGACTGTCTCACTGCAGCATTGTTGGAATTCAGCCATCCTTTCCCGGCGATCAACGTCTGTACACAACCATAGGCATGGCAAAGAGCTTCCATTCATTCCAGGGTCACTGTTTTAATTTGTGTAACTATAATTATGGTCTTACTGTCTTTCCCCAAGTTGGCCTTTGCACCATCTCCGAAATCTCCATTTGCGTTCAGATCAAACATCACCTCTCCCTCTAACCAATTTGGCTTGGTTGTTTAGGTATCTGGTTCCTCATGATCTATCACGACTTCTGCAGCCTCCACCTCACCTCCTTTTTTTCAGAGACCATTGACGTTCTTATAATATAAGAAGCCCTAATTTACCTCACATACACACCTTCTAATTCGACATTGATGATGTTATGGATTGGATGTTTGTACAGTAGAATGCTGCTTATCAAAAGTCGACTATTCGAGTGAGCGATTACCTGAAACGCCTGTTTTCACTGAATGGAGGGAGCAAAATTAGCTTCCGCTGATTTTCCCCATTACCAGCATCTTTAAAAATGGTGCACATGGTGTATGGCAGCAGGATTCTATGAATATTTGTCCCCATGGAGTCACTTTGAAGAGCTGAGGTGTGTCTAGTGCTAGTGGCAATGCCAAAGAGAAACGATGAAAACACGAGTGAATCACGGTACATGTTTCGGAGGTACACGTATACATGTACATTCGTGGTCGCTCCCAAATCCGATCAACCAAACTGACACTTGAAACCGCCATGCAGTGCGCCTAGTGCCTAGTGTTTGTGTGAAGAAGTAGACACATGCATTAGTCACCATACCTTCAAGCGCCGTGCCTTGCAACCGAACTCATCGTCACTCTGCCCTGTGTCATGAGAAACAGAGAGACCGAGTTGATCAATAATAATGATCATTCTCAGGACTTGATAAAAACAGAGAGAAAACATGAAATTCTGTTGGCCAAAGAAGGAAGAAAGAAGAACCCCATTTCCCAGGCACAAGTCATCCTGGAAAGTTCTAGTGAGCATTTTGAATGCATAAGCACCCTCCACCTCCTTCCCCGTGCTCGCCCATTGCCACTCGGTATGAAACCCGATTCAGAAGTGAATGTACGGGTGGGAATGTGATGCTGCCGGCACCCAGAGGGACACTGGTCTGATCTCACAGCATGGCAGTAGGTCAAGCAGGCTGCATGTGGCCTGGCTAGATACCACTCATCTGACTCCAGCAAAAGATGGAAACTGGCTAAATGCGCAGTTCCGCTTGGCATACAGCATGCACACACGTACAGCGTCTGTTGACGGTGTGCCTGTCGCTGGAGAGAAGCAGCGGCGACTCTGTCCGCGGGGCATTATCCTCACTGTACAGTGGCATACGAGATACAATGCAGAAGAATGGTCATTTACTAGTGGTGAGTTCCTGCTAGAACATTGAATCATTTTCAGCTGAAGTGGAAACGCTACCTCAAACCTGTTTGGTGGTGAAAATCGTTTGTCGAACCTAAAGGCTCCACAAGTACAACAAAATTCTAGCCTCTACTTGAACCTCAACTGGCCTCCACATGACTAGCATTTCTGAAGCCTGTGCATGCCAGAGAACTGTTAATTAAAGGGAAAAGAAAGCAGCTGTTCCGTTAATGTTTCCATGCCTGAAGTGTTTCTAGCTACTCTACAGTTATAATCGGCATTGAGAGGCGGCAATCCTCAAGCCAGACCCACACCAGTGTACGTACCTCGATGGTGCAACAGGTACAAATGTCTTGACGTTCCGAGTGGCTTGATGAGCCTGTCCAGAATTGGGAGAGACACACATGTTGGTGGAAGTGTAGCTGAGCATTATTAATTAACCGAAGGTTTCATGCATGCATTTAGGGTGGAAGCGCACAATCGCATTGCATTGCCTTTTTTCTTTCGTTTTGCGGACACATGTCACAGACATTGTCATGTTCTTGAACGCTCAAGACAAACGTCTCAATCAAACAGAAAGCTTATTGCATGGTACACTGTATTCAAGAGAGATTTGAGCACGCCTATCTCCTAATACACTGTATCCAGTCTGCAAGTGCCACACAGCAGCAAACCTAGAAGTGCCACACAGCAGCAAACCTAGAAGTGCCACACAGCAGCAAACCTAGAAGTGCCACACAGCAGCAAACCTAGAAGTGCCACACAGCAGCAAACCTAGAAGTGCCACACAGCAGCAAACCTAGAAGTGCCACACAGCAGCCACACAGCAGCTACACAGCAGCAAACCGGCTAGTAACTTACGCGCTGGCTAGCCAGGCTCACTGCAGGGCGAGGAGGCTGTTTGCCGCGGAGAAACTTGGAGGCGATGGTCGGGTAGGAAGGTGCCTGCCAGGCGGTCAATCATACAGATGCACAGGCACACAGACACACATGGACAGATAGGCAGGCACACAGACATGCAGATAGACAGACTGACAGACACAGACACAGACACATACAGACAGACACAGACACATACAGACAGACACACACATACACACACAGACAGACGTACATACAGACAGACACACAGACAGACACACAGACAGACACACAGACAGACACACAGACAGACACACAGACAGACACACAGACAGACACACAGACAGAGCAACTCAGTCAAATCTTGGTTATTTTCATTGGATTTTTCTAATAAGACTAGTCTGAGGGAACACCTGTGAAAACCGACATCTTTTTGAAACAGAATTTTGTGATTTCTCCTCATACCTCCTCCTGCAGAGCTTTCTCTCTCTCCCTCCCTGAAACATTCCTCCAGAACCCAAATGGACCCAAAATCTGGATGAACACGAGATATTACAGCGGCCCCTTAGTCTATAAATGAGACTGCAATGAGCGATATTGTGTCGGTGGAAAGCCTAAAATTACAGAATAGGTGCGCAGTGAGCACATACATGTCCGCAATGCTGCTTTTCTAATTCTCATTATGATTAGCATGCAATGTACTACCCGAAGTACTGAATTTACTTCTTTTGTACTCTATAATCTAATGTATCTTCTACCTCTTCTCCCTTACGAACATACTTTCTCATTTTCCATACCGGGAGATTCCCTTCGATAGGCATCTATTTGCCTCTGGAGGATCCGTGAAATAAAAATCAATCAAACATGTACATGTATATCGTACTTGGCAGCTACTTACATTTCTGTGTAGTATTGTGTACTTACATTTCTGTGCAGTATTGTGTACTTAACATCAGGAGCACCCCGTCCGTCGTCAGCGTCCTCCGGGGAGTTGGAGCGGCTCTCTTCCAGACCGTCCAGGACACTGATCGCGTCGCTGGCACGACTTCCCGCTGTGCGACTCGATGGTGCCGGGGATAGATTCGTTTCCTCTGGTACAGGTGTCGGCACAGGACTCCTTGCTATGGTCTCGCCTGGCTTCATCATACCGCAGGACTTAGCTGTGGGAAAACAATAGTGGAGTACAGGGATTACAGGGGTGAAGGAAGAATCACGATGTTCCTGTTGGCACTACCGAATATCATCAACAAGTTTCCTCATACAATAGCATTGGGATTCAACAAACAAGTTTAGAATAAAAGAAAATCCAGGCTGGAATTGCTCCCCAGACTGTGAACCGTGATGTCCGTCTGGACAGGCTAGCCTATATAATTTATAGTACTAATCAAGTTCCAAGACTTGAAACTGAGGAATAATTGGGCTCAGTTAAACACTTGCCATGCAGACACAGTGATGTGTATTACACCTCAGTTGAATTTAGTACATCAATGATCATGAACAACCTGACACGCACCACTACTCACCCAGAGCAATCTTGTTGGAGTGGGACATTTGTATGGACTGGAGCGTGAGCGGTGGCAGCTTGGAATCTGCCGAGTACTGTCCGGCGTACTGCATCTGCGTGTCCACCTCCTGGATCTTTGCCAGGAATGCGTTGAACTTCATGGTCTACACAACGGGACGACGGGCAGAGCAATGCAACCGGTTTCGTGGACGATGCACGGAAATTGATACAACACAGTTCAGGATGCACTGCCAAGTAGCTACTGAACTACATTGATACGTATACCGGTATGCGCATAGCATACGGTCACAACGCAACAGAGTACATTGTGGTGTACAGACAGTCAGGTGCCGAAGAACGACCAGGCTAGAATTCCACCAAGCAGCATACCGGTGACTCCACTGCATATAGACTAGACACTTGCTGTACATGAAAATGAGAATGCTCTAGGCTACGAGGCCGACCTCCCACTTCTTCAGCACTCAACAGTACTGTAGATGCCAATAACTATATCTATTCACAGTCGGTACATTACACAAGTCATAGGATAATTATACATGTACTGACCTGTAGCCGTGTCGTCTCCAGATCACGATGCTGTTCCGTGTGATCAGGCGGTGGAGTTGTAATCTGGTCCCTCTCTGAAAATAGCCCACAATTACACAGATGAGACTGAGAAGTTTTGCTCAGCTACAGACATGGATGCGTGACCTGATGACACATTATCCTCCTCAAACGGAGACTGGCACATGCATACCGGGTCTTTCCACCACCAACAAGTTCCCTCAATAATCGAGGCAATCAGGAACTTGACCATCAACCCCTTCAGTGTTCATTCCTGGTCCTGTCTGCGAAGGTGCCCATCACCATGCAAGTGTATATGGCCAATCAGGCTCAACACCATAGCCAAGGTTCACACAAGGCATGCCATTTGTACATGTACCCATACAGTGCACATAGTAATATATACCCATAATGGTGTCTGAGGATTGGCGGATAGCCACGACACTCTGATTTATAGCTTTTATGTTTTAAAACAGCTTAGGGAGCATCTCATAAGTTCGCATTTTGTTTCTAAACGTAACGCATTTCGAAACGGGGGTAGGGGGGGGGGGGGGGGTAGCGCCCATTTCGGATAGAAAAATGACCGTTCGCACATTTTCTGGATGTGTGCAATACAGTGCTGAGCTTGTGCTAGACCGCTTCAGACAGCAGGGTACGGGTGTGTTTTAGGTGTAGATCTAACCCTTGCACTACGCATGCAGGCTACTCCGAGGTGTCAAATGTCACACCAGCCTGATCAAACCGTGTACCTGCCACCTGGCCAGCTTTGACAGTACAGTCGTTGTGGAGTAACTCTGTTTATGTGTGTGTACATGTCATTGTCATTGAACTAAGACTGTAACCAATACTTACTTGTACTCAGTAGATGTGGTACTACTGTATGTCATTCACTTTGACACTAGCGTCCATGTCCATGTACTTGAACATTGTACATGATTGTGCATACCATGGTATGTACAGTACAGTAGATCTACACTGAAAATGTGCGATAAGACTTTCAAATAGTGGGGGGAGGTAGGGGGGTAAAGTCTATTCGAAATGCGTTACGTTTACAAAAAAATGTGAACTTATGAGATGCTCCCTTAGTTCCCTTGCTAACCTGTGTACCCGGCGGCATATGGTAGTGTACATGTACAATCATGCACCCATGCCGGGTACCTACTAGTGTACAATCATGCACCCATGCCGGGTACTTACTAGTGTACAATCATGCACGTATTGGGTACTTACTGTATGCTGGCTCCACTAGGCTACCGGGCAGTGCTAGTCCAATGGTCTGCCAGGTGAACGGATCACCCATCGACTCCACCGGACCAAACTGCATGCTAGTTCTGAACGGCTTCTGGGCACACCCGGCGTGCTGCTTCTGCCGCTTGGCAATGCGTTTCTTCAGTTCTCGCATTATCTCGTTCCTGGTGGGTGTTGGCGATAAGTTGACCGTCGCAAACTGACCAATGGGAGGAAGGGTCAGCTCTTTGCCCGACCGCGCTGACCCTAGAGCACCGGGCTTCTTCAGGATGCTCCTGGCCGAGTCTTGGCGTGCAGTGGATGACGGGACACTGCCGCTATGCACTACAGGTGGCTCTGTCATGAATGTTACACTGCGCTTGTGCTCCTCTAGCGTGTGTGCTGCCACGTGAGGTGTGGCATCTGCACGCTCTGCGTCTGCCTTGGCAGCACCGATTTTGGGAGTAGATATCACGCCGAGCAGCTCAGTAGATGCAGCTCGTGATGATTCTGAGGATGATGATGACGGCGCAAGAGATGTTTCCGTTTCTGTTTGAGAACCGGATACCGTGGTCTGTGTTCCACTTGTGTACAGCTCATCACTACCACTGCTATCCTTGTCTGTGTCGTCTTCAGATGATTCAAACTCACTGTCTTCTTCTTCTTCATCATCATCATCGTCGTCAAACTCATCCTCTGCATCACCAAATGAGAAATCATCATCATCAGAATCGTCGTCGTCCTCGCTCGACATCTGGTGCTTCCCATCATCCTCACTACGTCCATAATCAGCAGTATCGACATCAGTTGCCACGGATGAATCAAGTGTGCTAATCGACGACTCTCCCAAGTGCCGGCTGTGCTTGAGGTCGCTGAGCAGGCTGGCTGCCTTGCGCAGCGCCACAGATGCATGCGGGGCGTGAATGACGGTGTCTCCGCCGTGCACCTGGCGGCCATTGCCTGCGTCACTGTGATCTGCTACGTTGTCAACACTCTCGGTGGCCTTGGGCCGTGTGTGCTCACTGTCTACCGTCCTGGTTCTGGATTGATCGTGAAGGTATGACGGGTCGATGTGTTTTACTCCCTGAATAAACAACGCACACACACACAGTGACACACACACACAGTGACACACACAGGCACGCACACACACAGTGACACACACACACACACACACACACACACACACACACACACACACACACACACACACAAGAAATCGGCATCACAACAATCATCGCAAGACTCATCTAAAGGACGGCTGACTGACAAGATTATAGATTCCCTGCATTTTATGGCATGTGCACGGCTGTACGCCAGCATTCAGGTGGTGTTACTGTAACGAGCCGTGCAATATGGACCTCGCTTGCCCACAGAGGTTCATCTGATGAACGTCTAAGGGGCGAGTTCTGCCCTCCTGGATTGACCTCATGGTGCAAGTATCGACAGGTTGAGGCTCGCAAGCCAGGTCCCTACGAACACAATACCATCCCTCCTGCTGTCGTGGACGCCATGACGCCCGTGTATGTCAGACTGACGAACCTGCAGCTCCTTGGACAATGTGCCAGGGAGGTGACGCAGATCAACGAGTCTTGTAAAGGCATGGTGTGGATACTGTGCCCAAAGGAGTCATGGTGTGGACACAGTCAGAATGGCAGTGAATCTTGCCCCTTTGACTTTTAACGACGGCTTTGCAAAGCTGTCGGACCTGCTAAGCTGTCGGACCTGCTAAGCTGTCGGACCTGCTAAGCTGTCGGACCTGCTAAGCTGTCGGACCTGCTAAGCTGTCGGACCTGCTAAGCTGTCGGACCTGCTAAGCTGTCGGACCTGCTAAGCTGCCGGACCTGCTAAGCTGCCGGACCTGCTAAGCTGCCGGACCTGCTAAGCTGCCGGACCTGCTAAGCTGCCGGACCTGCTAAGCTGCCGGACCTGCTAAGCTGCCGGACCTGCTAAGCTGCCGGACCTGCTAAGCTGCCGGACCTGCTAAGCTGCCGGACCTGCTAAGCTGCCGGACCTGCTAAGCTGCCGGACCTGCTAAGCTGCCGGACCTGCTAAGCTGCCGGACCTGCTAAGCTGCCGGACCTGCTAAGCTGCCGGACCTGCTAAGCTGTCGGACCTGCTAAGCTGTCGGACCTGCTAAGCTGTCAGACCTGCTAAGCTGTCAGACCTGCTAAGCTGTCAGACCTGCTAAGCTGTCAGACCTGCTAAGCTGTCAGACCTGCTGTCGGACTTACGAGCGGGACGGGATTGCCTTCCACAGTCACTATCCACTGAACCACTGGCCAATTGGAACAAGGAGAAGCAGTACCATGCACAGAGGAAGTCATCAGAAGAGCGGAGCTGTCACTTCGGAAGCGAAGGAGGACTGTGAGAAAGGGTTTGGTGGATGAGGCAGTTGAGAATGAAGGAGTCACTTATGCTGCCGGTGGGTTTTAGGTCTATTTGGAGTGCCTTTTCTCCTATTTTGAGCTACTTCCGGCACTTCAAGGCAGCATATCTCAAGAACAGTTGACAGTAGATAGACAGTCTTCATGCTGTTTCGCATTTACATTTCTCAGCCGTAGTTCCTCAACCTCCCGTGTATTTGGGATTCCTTTTCCTTGGCAACATATGAGCCCTGCAAAACATTGCATTTCACCGGAGGGTTCTTTCATTGCTGCAATTTGCCGTGTGCTATTACAATACCTGATTTTGGAGGTTTGGGAACGTTATTCTATCAAGGGTGACCTGTTGAGAGTTTACAAGTGCCTATCTGTCAATTCATGTTGTTGTTATCGGCTGGACCAAAAATGTTGGACCGTATCTTTCTACACTCTCGCTGAATAGTTGTACCACTGTCTCGTTCATGGGATCCAGTTCACATTCCTGACCTTCTTGAGCGACAGTGGTGGGCATATGGGATCTGCGTTCAAATTTTGAAGAGATTCGGATGAGTTACCATGAAACAGCAACCATTTTCCTATTGTGCATGCTAGAAAATGGCATTTTGAGTTGAACAGTCTACGTCTGCCTTTGATCGGCATTAGATGAAGTAAATAAAAATATATACCAGGATATGGGTGTCCATTACCCTTGGTGCCAATCCAAAATTCTCATGGTGCATGTCATTTTGGCATGGCAGGTGCGCCGGAAAGTATTTTTGGGTGGTACTGTCAGCCACTTGAAGTACAGTATATTTCAGACTTCTCTGAAAATTTTCGAAGTGTAGAGTCTAAATCAGTGCCTTTATTGTGCCTGGGACAAAGAGTGGTGTGGTCAATACCGTAGTGACCGTAGCGTGTCTGACGCCCCTGCATGGTGTGATCAAGAGCAGAAGAGAGAGAGAGAGAGAGAGAGAGAGAGAGAGAGAGAGAGAGAGTGTGTGTGGGGGGGGGGGGGGGATAATTCAAACTAGCAGCAGTTCTCACCCCAAGGTGACGCAGACGGCGGGTCTTCTGTCGACCGCGGTGCTGCCGCGCTACCAGCAGCTTGTCCAGGCGTTCCTCTAGCCAGCTGACACGTTTCTGACAGGCACGCACCTGCAAAGAGAATGCATGGGGATCAACACGTGATGAAACATACGGATGTCCATACACGCACCACAGCCACTGTTGATACATGTAGCAGTACACCCATCAACGACGTCATGCATTTTCAAATTGCGACTGCCGCCTTCCGGGTCCACTGATGTCATTAGTTTGTGAGCATGCACAAACCGGCCCTGCCCCAAGGGCGGCTGGAAAACGGCAGGCCGGGAGCATAACCCATGTGGTGTGACTTTGCAGTCCCCTGTGTCAAGTTATCTGCTGAACAGTACAATCCCCCCCGCGTAGATGTAAATGCACCAGCCAATCCAGCAGGGACACTGTGACTGATCTTGCCAGAACCCAGAGGGCTTACGTTCGTTCCAGTTTTCCTCGCTTCCTCCAGTTCCAACTTCGAGAATCCAAGCTCTGTACGCACCTTGATCATAACCTGCAGCGGATCAGGCAAAGGAAACCATACATGTGTATCACTATTTAGTATTCACTATCCCGCAGCATTTGCAGGCATCTCGCTCAGGAGATGAGCAAGAGCAACAACAACCATACACCGACATTCATACACAGACACCATAGCAGAACCGGTCCTAAAAGACTCCTCTTATATACCGACTCTGGGCCGGCATTGACACCACTGAAATGAACTAAGATGTTGCAACTTCGGCAGTAATATCTTCTTGATCTTTGAAACTGCCGGGGAAAGTTTGGGCTACTCCCCTGACGTCTGCATTACTCAGGTTCCACTGTATTTCAAATTTACCACTTAGTGAAACTTGCCTGTAGCCGAACCAGCATTTCATTGCAGCGCTTGTGCAGGGCTTGCACTTGATTCATGTACGACTCACGATCCTCCTGAAACAGACCATTGTATGCAGAAAGCAACGACATGGCAAGGTTCTGTGTGCTCATGTTCATAGTTCCGCTTCTTCTACCCAGTTTGCACCATGC
Source organism: Sycon ciliatum (assembly GCF_964019385.1). Lineage (NCBI taxonomy): Eukaryota > Metazoa > Porifera > Calcarea > Leucosolenida > Sycettidae > Sycon > Sycon ciliatum. The sequence continues at coordinate 51,313,790 of NC_088643.1, forward strand.
AGCATATTCTTTCAATATCACCAGAACTGAACCAAAACAAAATATGCCACATACCATGAAGAAACAAAGACGGCAAATGAGTATGTAAAAAAAAAGGACCGTTTCCATGGTTGTAACCTGATGGCCAGGCGGCTGGGAAAGTCTGTGCATAGTGTGGGGGTTAGCTCAACTGTAGCTTGAAGGAACCAGTACAGTACACTGATACGATTCAGTGCCTTCATGCATCATGTCATGCATCATGTCATACATCATGTCATGCATCATGTCATGCATCATGTCATACATCCTATACTGGGTAAACAAGGGAGTTGATAAGTCTTACCATGCATTGACTTTGCACAGTGACAATTTTGATTTTGATGGGGGGGGGGGAGGTTGGCAACTCGAAAGAGAGGGGGGGGGGGACCACACTATGCTGCTATAACCCTGCTTTCCCAGGACAAATTACAGCAACATGCACAACAATAGCTGTCCCGAGTATGGACTGACGGTGGACTGAGTGTGCACCGAGTTGAATCAGACCGAATACTGCCGGCACTGTCTCATGTACAGTGCTGCTCAATGAAATCCAGTCGCCATCACTCAAGTACGCGCCGGGCATTCCACAGCCCTAGACCAGCAAAGACCGGGCTGCGAAATGGTGCAAGGCGCAAACTTGAGTGAAGAGATTGGATTTCATTGATCAGCACTGTACTGGGAGATTACACTAGAGTGATAGTGTGTACCTCGTCCTTGGCTTCCTGAAGGCTGATCATGGCTTCAAGCAGACTAGACTGGGCATCCTGAACTTTGGACACCTACAAACAAACGTACAGACAGGCATCAGACAGGCAGACAGACAGGCAGACATCAAAGTAAACAAACAGACAGACAGACAGTGATCCCCGGTAGCCTAATCGGTAGGGCACTGTCCCGGAAAGACAGGGGTTCTGGGTTCGAATCCTGCTCGTGGATCCTTCTTTTGCAACATTGGCGCCTGGCAATGGCTCGAACCCACGACCTATTGTACCCCCCGCCCTCCTCGGGCCCCGTGAGTACAGCACGAGGACACAGCCTGTTGGGGCGGGGGAGTAGTGTAGCAAGAAGTAGTCAAGCCTAGTTCACATTCGACGGGGCGCGACGTAAGGATCGACGGGAAGCGACGGGACGGTCTGACGGCGTCCAATGTGAACACCAGGAACGGGAACGCAATCGTGTTACCGTACAGATCGGGAAGCGACGGGAAGAGTTGGATCGATCCAACTTTCATACCGTAGACGGGGACGCAAACGTACAAAACGGCTGCAATTCGAGTGTGAACAGGAGACGGCGTCGTGCGCCGACTACTCCCGATTCGTACTTGGAGATTTTTAGCATGTCGAACACTGCGCTTCCCATGATAACTCACAGAATGGCTAGCACGACTTGAGTTGAATTTTAGCAACATAAGATCTCATGTCACTTACCGTATTATCTCTGATATAAGCACGGTCCTTTATTTTTTCAATGTACCTCCGCCCCGTGCTATTATTGGAGATGTTCCTTTATTGGAGACTGTTCCATTATTATTTCAACCTCATTTCAGAGGCATGTTGCCATGCCAAATTTATATGTCATACACACACATTTCAGGGTTTTTTCGCCGGTACAGATAATAAATTTACACAGTGTGCTTATAATGGAGACTGAGCACTTTATTTTTTGAATGCCACCCCAAGATGTTCTATTATTGGAGACGTGCTATTATTGGAGACTGTGCTTATATTAGAGATAATACGGTATTGTATTTAGGGGTAGTTCAGAAGCGCGACAGACGAACTATTCTATCATTTCTTGGGGCTATTATTTGAATGCCACAACTTTCAGGGCTAAATTTTTGGTCTTCATGAAAAACTGTTATTGTGAACTTGATTCCGCTTCTTTCAAGGAGAAATAATTGAAAAGAAGTCCCGAAAAACGAGAAATTAGGTCCGAAAGTCACCCCGTCACGGACCGTGCCTTATGACTCGCGCCGTTCGACGTTGAACGTCGCAACGACTGCTGCACGTCGTGTCGTACGAATCGTACAGGATTTTACAGCTCGCCCCAGCCCTCCTGACAAGCCCTTACGTCCCGTACCGTCGGCGTTGCGTCGAATGTGAACTAGGCTTAAAACAGGTGTGTGTGTGACCCCTGTACTGTAGCCTAATCGATAGGGCACCGTCCCGGAAAGACAGGGGTGCTGGGTTCGAATCCCGCTCGTGGATTCTTCTTTTGCAAGACTATGTGCTATAGCTCCACTGACATTCCCTCTCTGACAAAGCCTTCCTTTCTCTTTTTGTAAAATGGATGTGCCAAAGGTATAATACCATGGTACACATGTACTGATTTTAGTTGGCATTTTGTATACTGACCTGCACCTGCACCTGTACCTACTCTGGCAAAACAAATGAGCATTCTCATGTACCCATACCTGGTCTTCGATCATCAAGTCACTGCGATGGGTTGACGGAAAGTGCAGCTGAATGGCCTCGCCTTGTGATGGTGCTGCCGCCATGTTTCCAATGCTCGGCGTGGTTCTTGCGCCTCACGTTCAACTGCTGGCGTTGTTTGTGTTACAGTCCCACCACTGTGACGTCGAACACCACCTTCCCGGCATGCACTACCTCAGTTCTGTGACCAGTGGCTAATGCCAGTAATGGTGCATTGTTGGTTGCTGGTTCTTTGACTCGGACTTCTTTCCCTCAGCAGACACAGGGCAGGACAACCATGCAATGGCGTACTCCGGCCGCTATAGGCTGCCCAGTAGCGTTGTCTGAAGTCTCAGGAGCGCTCAGGGCGACCCACTGCATGTACTGGCAGAAACCACAGTCACAGCAAACAAATCTTGCTGCTGCTAGCCGCAATGAAAGGACTTATCTTGCAACCGCCGCATACGCGTAGTACTCGAATGCGTGCCAAGGCAATACATACACATGTAGCTCATGTCATTATTTGAAAAACACAAAACATTATTGACAGCGGCTAGCTGAGCCGTGCAACGCATTGCCATTGAGCAAGGACTGACTGTGTACGTACATGTAGCTTGCGCTTGCAGCTGGTCAGCGGCTTCCAGCGCACGACCGGTTGTGCATTCCTCCGCCAGCCCTGGCCTGGCAGCTAGCCCTGCAATGCCGATGCTGCTGTGTAGACGCGGGTGCCAAGGCAAAAATAATAAAACTGAATGGTGGCTGTGTGACCTGGTGCCGTGGTGGTATGCTCCGGATAGGAGAGTTGACCTCTCTATTCCTGGCCTACTTGCAGATAGCTGGGCCCTGCTGCTTGGGTCGACTGTCGGGCTATAATACTCTAGTCTAGACAGTGTCGAGTGCGTTAGCTGTCACCGCGGCAAGCAGGACTGTGGGCACTACAATGTAATCTTGAAGTCTTCATTCTGCTGTGGACGCCCACTGACACTGTAAAGTCTACATCCTCTGAGCCAATTTGATGCAGAAAAAAAGTCAGCTGAAGACAGAAGTGTCCCTTGGCCTTGACTGAGTTGCTCAAGCTGAAAACTGTGCCAGAAGTCCCGTTTTATTTGCCTCACTCATTCTTCAGTCTTCAGACCACACACACAAGACTACCAGTACATGTACATGAACCAGGTCACTACAGCAGGCCTGGCCTGGTGACCAGGTGACGAAGACCTTCTATTCGAAGATGTTTGTGATGCTCGCACTCGTCGCATGCACTCGTGTTGACATGCATACCATTACGTGTCCATGGCAACCATTGACGAAAATATTGCCTCGCGAAATGGGTGAAAGCTGGGGATGAAAAAATAGACAAACTCAAAAGTGAAAAGCAATTTTTTGATTTTTTGTGCGGTCAAAGCGTATCCTCGAAGCTCGTATTGAAGTGATTTCTGGCTTCCTTCTTCATTTCTTGATCTTAGTTTGCTACTTGTAGGCAATTGTACAGTTGGTGAACTTGAGGAATAGATTATCCGTGAAGAAGATAGACGTGATGGCGGAAAAAAGTGAGATCCTGCGCTTGGTATCGTATTTTTCCTGCTATGTTCACTATTCAGTGTGCAGTGATTATCCAACGTAATCTTCACAGACAGAGAAAGTAAAATGCACGTCTCTCTGCTTTCGAACTTCTCTACTTGTGCTTATCTTCAGGCGATGAGCGGGTGTCCAGTGACGAACCCCCTGCGAAACGGGTAAGTGTAGCAACTGTGCTGGTATGCCATCTCGATTAGTAACGTCACAGTACCCTCACTGCCTCAGTCTGCTAATCCTAATTGCAAAACAGTACTATACTACACTGTAGTTTGATTGACTGATTGATTTCTATGTAAGGATGGACGGCTAGTGATTGTGCGAGGAAACATTTTCACAAACTAACTTTCTTTCCACGTATATTCATCTTTTGCTATTGATAAAACTAGATGAAGACTTCAAGGACTACATCCTCAGAAAAGATGGATGGCGATCAAGAAAGCAATGTTGAAGATACGTCACATGATGTGCTTGGAAAAGCTGGCTGTCCGCAGCTGCAGCAGGACCCTACACGGCGTGAGAGTGTGCTGGTTATGAGACTGGCAGCCAAAGAGCAAGAAATTCAGGAGTTGCTTGTAAGTATGTGTGCGGATGTGTGAGTGGGCACGCGTGCGTGTGTGTGCGCGCGCGTACGGATGTGTGTGGGTACGCGCGCGCGCGTACGGATGTGTGTAGGCGCGCGCGTACAGATGTGTGTGGGTGCGTGGTCCACTTGCCATGACCGTATGTTATTGGTCTGGTACACTATAGAGGTTGTGCGAATGTTGTCATGGCGATAAGTCAGCGGAACCGCATATGGGCACGATGTATACAGTGTGATGTATACGGCGCAAGTCGCTTGTGCATCGCTGTGTCGCGACTTTGCTCAAGCTTCTCAGCAAGAGATGTAGCTGCATATAACCTCTAAAATGATGTGTATGTACATAGAAGCATTCACCACACTGAGTAGAATGGATTGAAAAGCGTTTGACGAATTACGAACCTTGTGCTTTTGTTGCATGGTGTCACAAATTTGTGTGTATAGATGTACAGTCCATTTCAAAACTATAGACGCATAGGGTTTTTGAAATATTTCAAATTTGGTTGGAACTTTTTGAGAATAGTTTTCGGAATATTGCTCAGGACCGCTCCACAATTACTCTCATAATTATAGTTTCTAAACGATTGGATAACAGACGCCCAATTTGGAAAAATTTATGCACAAAGTTATCACAGATTTTATGTGGTATAGATGCTGGCATAACGGTTTTTGCCTAGGTACGCGTCTATAGTTTTGAAATGGACTGTAGTTCACCTAATTCTGTGCCTACATGTATACGTTTATGCATGCGCATTCAATTCATACGATTTTCTCTTGTTATTGCAGCCGCAAATCCACGAACTGAAGGCCTCACAGCTACCGTCCGTACAACAACTGCGCTCGGCATTGCTCGACCCTGCAGTCAACCTGCTCTTCCAGCGCTTGACAGCCGAACTAAACGAAACGAAAGAGAAGTTGAGTCAGGCGCAGGATGACATGAGTGCCTGGAAATTTACTCCCGACAGGTACGTAGACATTTTACGTTCAGACAGCATCTGTCCCGTGTCCCGGGTTACTTTTGCTGAGCTATTGGGTTTGACTTTTCTGAGAGCTAAGGGGGAGGGGATTGTGTTGAAACGTGTTCTGTTTCAAATACTAGCATACTGTCACTTATGAAGCAAAGACCAATGCTGTGGTGGTAATTTTAGCGAGCTTCACCTGGCCACAATGGCGCCTACACACGTAAATAAAGCTGTCTATGAACTGTTGGGCTATTGAGTCATTCACCCCTACACAGATTTCTTGATAATATGCTGCTAATATGTTATTTATTTTAGGTATGTGTCATGTGTGATTCCCCTATATAGCAGTGTCCTATTGACGCTACTGTTGATGGCTGCCTGCTGGCAGCTAAACAGCACCAGAATGCATGCAATAGGGACATTTGCAATCACTGGTCCATCCGATTCTGACTACTGCAGTGGGTTGAAAAGATATTCTGTTTGAAATGCTTGGACTGCAGCGTGGCCGGTCGCAAGCTCATGGCTAAGTGTCGTAGTCTCATCCAAGAGAATCAGGAGCTTGGCAAACAGCTGTCACAAGGTCGAATAGCACAGTTGGAGGCTGAACTCGCACTGCAGAAAACCTACAGCGACGAGCTCAAGTCGAGTCAGGATGGTACGCTCTCTCCTTGTGTCTTGTGCTTCTGGTGGTGTCGTGAATGAACGTGTGTGATTCTGTTGGTGTGGGGGTGCGTGCGTGTCTATGTATGTGGGAGAGAGAGAGAGAGAGAGAGAGAGAGAGAGAGAGAGAGACCGAGAGAGAGAGAGAGAGAGACCGAGAGACCGAGAGAGACAGAAAGACACAGAGAGAGACAGACAGAGAGAGACAGAGACAGAGAGAGAGACAGACAGAGCGTGTGTGTGGGTGCTGGTGTATTGTGTATGGTCTATGGTGTGCATGTGTGATTGGAGATTGGTTTGTATGCAGGGGTGTAAGAGTGGTGTAAATGACGTATGTGTTCTGAGTAGGAAGCCCTGTCAAGGAGTGTGTTTGCTGCTGTCGGTTTATTTTTTGCAGAAATGCAGACATTTATCCTGCAACTAGACGAGGAACTAGAAGGCATGCAATCGACCATCATGAAGCTACAAGATCAGCTACGCCAGACCAAGCAGCAGCTGGCAGAGGCTGAAGAGAAGATCGAGAGCGGTGTAGCGGATGCAGCTGCCAAGGCATCTGCGGCTGCAGCAGTCATGACGGTGCTAGAAGCAGTAGCAGAGTCACCAGGGTCTTCTGCATCTCCTGTGGCTCCTGCCGCATTGGCCAAGAGCTCTGCTCTGTACGTACAGGAATCGACCGGTGACGTTAGCCCTGTTGCCACCATCGCTACTCCAACAGCGAATTCAGTTGTTGCAGATGATCACAGTGCACCCAGTGAGTGCAGCAGTCAATCTATTACTGCCGCCGCTACCACTGTCAATGGAACTGCTCATCACGTTTCTGCTGGTGTGCCAACTGGCGTGGCAGCTGGTCACACTATGGCCTCCTCCGCCATCTCTACTGCTGCCAGTACTACTGATGCGGCTGTGGCTGCAGGAGCTCTGCCATCGCCATTGCCGGCTATGGCTGCAGACGCCAGTCATGCCAACAACAGCACTGGTGATTCTACTCGTCCACAACGTGCATCTACCAGTGATGACTTGGAGCATGGACGTGATGATTATGGCGGTGCTGCACCACCGGGCATTGAAGTGTTTGACGACTCGTCGTCTCAATCCGACTGCGAGGAGGACTACCAGGTATCAAGTGAGCAAAGAACGTTTGATGGTAATGATGGGTACGGTTTTATACCCCATTCTCCTGATGACGCTGCTGCTGATGATAGTGATGCTGATAGTGCTGCTAGTGCTGCTGACCACTTCAATGCCAGAACAGACCTCTTTGATCCTGCTACTGCTGCTTATGCTAAGTCTGGCCAAGTGCCCGTGCTACCTGCCTTGCTGCATGTTGGTCATGCTGCTGCTGCTGATGATGATGATGAAGAAGACGACTTAATATAGCGAGCAAACTGCCGAGTGTAGCAATGCCATTTCTTGAAGTTCCCATCATAACGTGTCAGGATGACTTTTTGCACTCTTGGTGGTGCTGCTTTAGACCGTCTTTTAGCCGTTGCCAAATTTGTTTTCTAGGCTTTCAAACTTCTTGTATACACTAGGTGTGCGAGCAGATTGTTCTGTTGTAGGTATTCATTCGCTACATGTCCCCGGTACTGTCACTCATCCCGTGTACTCTCGGGTGTGTGTGTGTGTGTGTGTGCGTGCATGCGTGTGTGTGTTCTTCCTTCACATCTATTGCCACGTCATGACATTAATTTTCTTAGCAGACCCCGTAGGCCGATTCTCGTAGCAGTTGACTTGCAGTGAGCACGCAAGAACTGCATCACCTGTGCATCCTGGACGAATGCTTTCGTGTTTTGATTGAGTTGATATCTCACTGGTATCAAAATCTGAAGTTCAAACAATACTAATAATACTGATAATGATATTACTAAGGATGCTCACTGTACTTTGTACATCCCATTGCTCCTCCTGTCATGTACCTGCATTGCCTGCATTGCCTACTGGCTACTTTCCAAGTACACGTGCATGCAGTTTTTTTCTTTTTCTTTTTATTTGTTCAAGTACTTCTTTCAGCTCTGGAAGATTGCTGTTGTCTTGAACGGAACAAGAAACGAGTCATTACCACACGTAAGCCTCGTCCTGTGGTGTCTGTGCATGCCAGGCTGGGTGGGATTGGGGTGCTGGCGCGACTGATCACTTGCTAGTCATAAATAATCCACTTCTCAACAACACATGCATACATGCATAGTGCCTGCTATTAAAGGTCCCTCGATGTCTTCTGAGGTAAAGCATGCAGCTAGTATGATGTTGGCAAAGCGTGCAGCTAATTATGGTGTCTTCTGAGGCACAGATGCTAATGGCATTCGCGAGCACAGGTGTGTAGCTTCGACAATTCCAATGGATGATGCACTGAAGGCGTGCCATGCTGCGTCCGTGTGATGAGTGTGTCTATTTCTTCTTGCCCTTGCCAGCCGCCTTCTTGGTGTCCTTTGCCTTGCCCTTCTTGTCTGCTGCTGGTGGTGCTGGTGACTCGGCTGGCTCTGGTGGCTTTTCCACTTTCAGACTGTAGTAGCCCTTGGACACAAAGTGCTTGTCTCGCGCCTCGTCGTACTTGTCCAGCATGTCCTGGAAACCTCCCTGGAAGTGTACAATGCAATCCACAGAGAGAGAGAGAGAGAGAGAGAGAGAGAGAAGAGAGAGAGAGAGAGAAGAGAGAGAGAGAGAGAGAGTGCGTGTGTGTGTGTGTGTGTGTGTGTGTGTGTGTGTGTGTGTGTGAGACAGACAGAGACACACAGAGAGACAGAGAGACGGATGGGCAGACAGACATGCAGATCAAGAACTCGTAAGTGGTACACAGATAAGAAATAACATCCGCAGTATCTCGCTACTAGTACCCTTCGGCTGACTGGGGCCGGCGGCTGGAAATGGCTCTATGGGCTCAGTGACAGGCTAGGCACACGTCAAGCTGCTGCTGCATAGTACGAGGAAAGACAACTGACTTTCATTATGTGCAGTGCAGTGCAGTTGAAGTACTGAATGTTTCCAGCTAGTACGGTAAGCTGAGAGTGGGCTTCTGCACGATAGCATTGCTAATTCGCGATCCAGTTCTCGTTCAAGAGTCGACTTACAAAGAGGTCATTTAGCTCCCGCCGCTGCTCTAACTTGATCCTCTCCTTGGCTCTGAGGCCATAGGGCAACATGCTTTCCAGGGACTCCACGTCTTGACGAAGTGGATTCAGTGATGACCAACGCTCCTGCCGGATCTCTTCTTCGTGCGCCTTTGTCCAGAATACGGTCTCCGTTGCGGGAGATCTCCTGTGTAGGACAGTGGTGCAAGGCACACAAGTACATTATAAACACGATGTGAAGTACGGATATAAAACGGTAAATACAGATGTAACAACTGTGTGCACTTCATCACCATCATCACCATGATCATCATCATCTTCGTGCACCCAGTCTGTATAGGTTATGCGAATGATTTCATCGGGATTTTCAAATGCCGGGCACACGTACTGAGCGTGGAGACAGCCCCGTGCCCCCAGGCGTGCGGATAATCGGCACTCTACTGTATTGTGTTTTAGCAGACTGAGAACGGTACACCCATACACACAGATCTGTATGGTTACGCACGGACATGCACGGAGCTATGCATGTACAACATACCTGATGTAGGGAGAGATGTCGGGCTCTGGAATGCAAGCAGTATCATGACCAGGCGCACCCCATAGCGGGTCTCCATAGCGACCAGACTCTGCAGATGCTGCAGCAACAGAATACAAATGGGTGTCTCTAGAATGGCCAGGTGTGTTTCTGGGGAGTGTAGACAGTGACCATGGTGACAGCCTGACAGGTGCGGCAGCAGTGATGAAGGTGGTGATAATCGGCAGTTGCAGTTCCGGAAACGGGAAAAAGAACATTCGAAGTACATGGACTCCGCTCTTTTTCAAGTACAGTAAAGCGGTGCTTGCCGGACCCTGTGCCAAGCGGAATCCTATATTGACCGGACAAAATATCATGCACTGATGTGCTGTGGATCGAACCTGCATCCCTGGATCAAGCGGAATCCTGTCATGTTAGGACAGTTTCCACTGCACTAAGGGTTAGTTAGGGTTAGGGCTAGTTAGGGTTAGGGTTAGGGCTAGTTAGGGTTAGGGTTAGTTAGGGTTAGGGTTAGTTAGGGTTAGGGCTAGTTAGGGTTAGGGCTAGTTAGGGCTAGGGTTAGTTAGGGTTAGGGTTAGTTAGGGTTAGGGCTAGTTAGGGTTAGGGCTAGTTAGGGTTAGGATTAGTTAGGGTTAGGATTAGAGTTAGGGCATGTTTTACTCTACACATGCATATGAACTGCTTACGGAAATACTTGGTCTAACAAAGTCATGTAGGGCACAATTACTCTTGTAGTAAGTTGTACCATAAACGAGATAAAAGATGGAGCAGTCTGTCCCCCAGGCAGCTCTGTCCACTGTATTTGTGCTGAGAAGTACTTCAAGAACATGTATCTCACCATCATCCACACTTGTAGAGGGGGCACTGATGCGCTCACGGATCCATCGATCTCGAAGCTCTTCACCCTGGATATTATATTAGGAAAGGCAGGGAATGCAAACACAGACGATAGGCAGTTGGAAAGGAGTGACTGGGAGGATGGGTTGGAGAGAGAGAGATGAGGGGAGGGCAGGTGGAGGGTTAATGTGAGTGAGTGTGTGAGGGAGGGAGGGAGGGAGGGAGAGAGAGAGAAAGAGAGAGAGAGACAGAGAGACAGAGAAACAGAGAGAGTAGAGGTAGGGTTGGATAGAGAGAAGGGGGGGGCGGGGGGGGGGTAGGTGGATGACTGAAGGGGGGGGGGGGTCAGGGAGGGGAGACAGGCGCAAGAAAGAGAGTTCGGGAAAGTTTGAAGCAAATACGCATACCGCATACAGGGCCACCGGAACCGGTCCGGTTGTCACCGGACCAATTCTGGCTCAGGTCACCCCCTGGGATTCGTCTAAAACCAGGGAGAAAAATTCTGGGTACATCTGTACATGACATTGTATTATCGATCATGCATACATATTCATGTACATAATAGACCGATCCCCTTATTATACTGGGTTCGAGCACGGGGGCAACCTCACTCGCGATCGAGCTAGTTTTTGAACGTGACAGCATCTTTGACAGTGTGTTTCAGGTTTGTTTTGGAATGTCTTCTGCTGAATAGTTCAAGTAGTTTGCGATGGCTTCGAGCGGTGCTAAACCTCCTGCTGGTAGGAGCAGAGTCTCCGAGAGAGACATGGACTGTGATGCCGCTGCAGGATTTTTTCAAGGCGCGGGAGGGAACGATCTCGGGCCACAAACAGGAGTTACTCCAGAGGTGAGTTTTTTTGTTGTTGAAATATTCGAATCGCGAATCGTGTTGTGATGATTTATTTTGTGCCTAGGCTACAGCAGACCATATTTCTTTCTCCTTGCGATCGGTGCTGAAGATAATAGTAACCTTTTTCTGGTCTGTCTTTTCCTCTCCAGAGCCATCTTCTATGAAGGTAACCGTGGTGCTGCCAAGTCACCAAGTCGCGATCAGCAGCCCTGAAGTGGAAAAATCGATTTTCCAACGATCTGGTTGGACATCAGCCACTAAAGTACTTCTGATTTGCCTGTAGTGACAACAGCAGCCATCCTTGGACACCTTGCAAAGACAGGAAAAGCCACTGGTGGAAGCGACTGCTATGAGGTGACGATAGCAGTGCAGTGGTGATCGCTGTTTTGTCAAGTCGAAGGCTAGCCAACCCAGAGGAAGCATAAAAAAACGATGAACAGTGCGTGGTATTTGTTGAGCGTGAAGAGCTAGAGGAGGACAGTGCAAACACATGGATGGAGTGGATGGTGTTTGAAGAACAGTGTGCTGTGTGCCGGCTGGTGGTGATGGTGGTCTTTGTCAGCATGTATTCGTGCTGCTTCTTGTGCTGGAACACTTCTCGCCCAGGAAGGCAGATTGCGTGCTCCCTGGCCCTCAGTTGGCTATGTGGCATTTGTTCCAGGAACATTACCCCAGAGCCAATGATGAGTCGTACCTTTGAAAAGTCGAAGCTTGCTGTTAATCGCAAGCGTAGCGCAGTGGATTGCTCCCTCTTCGAAGCACGAGGGCCAAAGCTTGCCGCTGTCTGCAGCAAAGTGTGTGTGCGGTTCTTTCGAACCTATGAATATACCCCCCCTACATGTTCAGAGTGAACTATTTTCTAGTATATTTAACATCCTCAACCCGCCACCACCATGCGGTCTTGGCCGAACTAATGCACGAAGCATAAACACACCAGCACAGCAAGGACACTTCCGTTGACAGATATTGTTTACGCCTCTAGACCGCTGTTTCTTTCTTCGAGCTCATCGTTAGAGGAGGATAGTAGCAGGATACTAATGATGATATAATAGAAGATAATAGACGGTTTATGGTCCGATATTGATGATTGAAGATCTAAGAAAGCAATGACAGAGATTGCGAAATGGATAATATTATCATGATTATATGCCAGTCTGGTAATGCGTTGTACTAGTGGACAGTATTGAAATCATCACTGCATTCGATGCAAATATTGGTATACCTTTGGTTTCAGTATTGGAAAAAAAGAGTAAGAGAACCTGGTTGATTTGGTTGCATCTGCGACTGGCTACCGGGTGTTGTGATCAGCAATGTTACCATGGGAGAAAATAAGAGCGCAAGGATCTGTTGGGTCTTGTTGTGCCGGTGCGAGAACCCTAAGTGCATGGCAAAATAGAACTGTTTCATCCACAATGCAGAATGTCTTGCGGTACATGGCATTAATGACTGAACATCTCGCCAGCTCGCCCAAATGGGGATCATGCCCAAACGGAGGAACAAGACATCTTTCCAGCTCAGCTAGCTATATAGTATATACCGTGAAACGGATGATTAACTTGTGCCACGCATTACAGCTTCTGTTCCATCCGGCCCAGGCTTAGACACATCAATGCCAATAGCAGCTGATCCTCCATTACATGCTCATTGGCGATTTACGGCCACCTCCAACTGTATCCGCCGTCCCTCAGCTTCCGTCTTCGCAGATCTGGCTCGGCGCAGTACATTTTCTCGGCTAGGCTCAAAGAAGTCCCACAGAGCGGTCCAAACACCTGAAGGCAAACCAGTCAGAAACTGGGGCGGCTCAGAGTCTTTCTTTATGTTATTGTACGTAAGCTGTTTTTCGGCTTTCTTCACCCCATCGTCCAACTGCTCCGCGAAACTCTGTACACGAGCTCTACTTGCTGCCAACTCCTGATGCAGATGCTGCACTTCCATTACAGGACCAAACTGCACTAAGCCAGGTTCCTTTCCAACTCAAAATGCCGTTGCCTCTCAGCAAAATACTGGTTTGCGAGCATGGGGAGCTCGTGATGCAGACGCTGCACTTCCATGACCGAACTGCACTAGGCTCAGCAAATACTGTTTTGCGAGCATGGGGAGCAGAGCGTCCAGACTCCACTCTCTTGCGAAAAGCAAACCTGGTACCGTAGGGCAGCTGCTTGGTTTCCTGGACTCATCCTGCCCTTGTAGAGCTGGGCAAAACGATTTGGACTTCGGGATCGAAATGATCGTTGCAACTCAAATATTCAGAGTGACCCTAAAACTACGTCCTTCCTCACGGGGAATAGCCTGGATCCGCTTGCTCCAGGCCGCTGTGGCTCCACACGAGGAAAGGAGTGAAATGACTTGTTTGCTTCGTCCTCCTGTTCTGACAGTGAGGAACGCAGCAATGATCCTGAGAAGGCATCCTGAAGTCGTAAAAAGGAAGACGTCTAAACAAAAACAAAACAGCTCAAATCAAAAGTCCTTGTGGCATTTTTTGTAGACAGGCTTGCACTGCGTGTAGATTTCGCGTGCTCTGCACTTCGCATGCGAGAAGTCACGCAAAGCCGAGGTGAGGTTGGTCGCGTGTGTGCAGCAGGATCCCACGCGACTGCGGAGTTGCCCCCTTGCTCGAACCCAGACAATAATAAGGGGATCGGTCTATTATGTACATTCACCCATAGTAGGCCGTACACGTACATGTACATGTACATAGTACATTGATATCCATGCAAAATTATTCCCTGTAGTTGGCTCTGAAAACTTGTAAACGGGCCCAATTCTGCTATTTCCGCCCGGATTTTTCAAAAAATGTCCGGGGACATCCCCGGACCCCCTCAAACCGGACCAACTTCGCCCGCCTTCCGGCGGGCCTGACACACTGCAACAATCGGCATCCACTTTGCTCAGAACGTGACATACCAGAGCGAAGCACACACAGTGAAAAGGCACATGTCAGTGCTGCACAGCCATTCACCCTACGCTACCCAATTTTAACACCTACTTATACAAGTGACGCAATTACTTGTACCTTCTGAAATCTTCCAGGGTGTTCTCTCTCCATGCGCTCCATCCAGCGAGCCTTGCGATCCTCCTCGGTCGTGTCGTAACGAATGTCAATGTCATCCTGTGACTCGGCCAAAGAGCAGCGAGGTAACAATATACACACGTACACAAATACTTGGGAAAATACACTACTAGCAACACTGCATGCAAACAGGATCCTTGCTGGGAGCAGTGGAAGGAGTATACGGCATGTATCGTGTTGTCCAGAGACACTTTATCGTCCCCAAGCACTCCGCTCGGTGGTACTGCAATGTGCATATCAGCAGACTGACCTTTGCCGACGAATCGTAGACAACCTTCAGTGTCCAGTGCGGTTTGCTTGCATCGACATGAGAAAAGTCTTGGCTTTCCTCTTCCTGGATACGCACACCAAGCCCGATCAACAACAGAACACGAACAATGTTCAACTGAGAAATAAACCATGATGTCGTTTCCTGTGCTGCAGTTTGCATACCGTTTGTATGTCTCACTGCAGGAGTGTATGTCTCACTGCAGGAGTGTATGTCTCACTGCAGGAGTGTATGTCTCACTGCAGGAGTGTATGTCTCACTGCAGGAGTGTATGTCTCACTGCAGGAGTGTATGTCTCACTGCAGGAGTGTATGTCTCACTGCAGGAGTGTATGTCTCACTGCAGGAGTGTATGTCTCACTGCAGGAGTGTATGTCTCACTGCAGGAGTGTATGTCTCACTGCAGGAGTGTATGTCTCACTGCAGGAGTGTATGTCTCACTGCAGGAGTGTATGTCTCACTGCAGGAGTGTATGTCTCACTGCAGGAGTGTATGTCTCACTGCAGGAGTGTATGTCTCACTGCAGGAGTGTATGTCTCACTGCAGGAGTGTATGTCTCACTGCAGGAGTGTATGTCTCACTGCAGGAGTGTATGTCTCACTGCAGGAGTGTATGTCTCACTGCAGGAGTGTATGTCTCACTGCAGGAGTGTATGTCTCACTGCAGGAGTGTATGTCTCACTGCAGGAGTGTATGTCTCACTGCAGGAGTGTATGTCTCACTGCAGGAGAAGGCTAATGGAGATACAGTAATGCCTGTTGCAAATGTAAACACAACTCAACGCAACCATCTGCTCGCTAATTTCTTCTCTTTCCTTAAATTGCTTTATCAAGCTTGCTTGGTTAGCTCACCACCCAAACTTCCTCATATTGGCTATGTCTGGATATCTGTCGTGATGTCATCATGTCGGATGGTCAGGAATGTGCTGTGATCAGGGCCGTAGCACCAGGACTTCAGGAAATCCGGCCTAATGGAATAATACTTGACTGGAAATGAACACTGTTTCAATACCAGGTACAGTACTGCCTGGCTTTCAACTCTTAACAGTTGGATATGCATGCACCGGTGTGCAGGAAGTGGGTACGTCAACTTTTTTGAAGCACGGTCTGGCCATGGTTAGACTTGCTGCACCGGGTGCTATGGCAATGGAGATGGAAGATAGAAATGTCTTTTTTTTAACACAATAATTATGATGCTTGTCTCCAGCAACAGAAATACTGTGTGACAGAGAATGTTGTTGTAACTGTGGCATGATACCGCTCAGCTCTGTGACATGTTTGTATCATGAAGATAAGTTATGATACAGGCATGTGGGTATGTTGTTGAGATTCAACCTTGTGGTGGATGCCTTTGATCGTTCCATGGACGTGGGAATCTCGGATCACCCTCTGGTGGTGGACGTGTTGACCACTGTCTTATGTTCTGAGGCTGTTACTTGTAAATCCAAGAACTACTTGAACGGAAAACTGATTCAATACGATGGTTTAAACTCAGCAACCACGTTCATCTCCGAATGCACTTGGCCGCTGATGAAATCCAACACAACTCTGGAACGACGAACCCAACCGGCATACGCGTAGCACATGCGTATTGTTTGCAGTACCTGTAGCGCCACTAAGGCTTGCTCAACTATCACTGCCGGTGAGAGTTTTTGGCTGGCCGCGCCTGGCCGCCTTCGACCCTGCTGCTGGCGTAACCCACCCGAATTCTGCGCCTGCTGTTTGTCTTTGCCTCCAGAGGGAGGTGTGATCTTGACCTTGGGCACCTGTGAATGTTTTCAGCTCATACCATAAGAGACAATGACAGTCCATACATGCACATAACATATACTTGTACTAGGACAAGCGCAGTCATATTTTGACGGGTACGGTGACAGGTGACAGTGTTGCTTGTACTGTAAGTCCACAAATGTTCGGCCTATTCAAATTCCGGCCTCCCAGGGCTAAAACACATTTCGGCTGCATTACTTTTTCGGCCTGTACTGTTGCTTCCTCTATACACCGTCACACTGAACCTTGCAAAACTAATTTTCACCCAAATATGACCAGGCCGAAAAGTCGAAAATAACTACAGTACGTATCACCTATAAGGTTGGCGGCTATAGTAGTATACCGGATATAGTGATCAATTTCTCAATTGGCTATAGTAGTATACCGGATATAGTGATCAATTTCTCAATTTAATTTTCATTTGCCACAACTAAGTATACACAGTTATCACGTATAGTAATAATCGTCTATAGTAATATATCGCCTCGAAAGACCTTTATTACATTATTTTTGCATCGATTATAGTGATTGATGTAAAATCAAGTGGTGTCAGAGAAGAACAGGGTGTTACTTCTTCGTGAAGAACTAACTTGTCCAGTGTTGTTTGGTAAGTTCTGCTTGTACAAGTTGCCAAATATGCCTCCTCGTGAGGAAATGCTGATGTTGTGTGACATGAGCTGTAGCCAGCTATGCAGTGCGTATGTGCACGGCGCCCTGAGTCGTTTGACACCCACTCGCATACATTGCATGCAGTATCGGTCATAGTGATATCGCTTATAGTGATATAATGCTCAAAATCAAACACCAACGCTATAGGCGATACTGACTGTTGTTTGTTGACTTACAGAATGCACTATTGACAGCATTTGGCCTAATGCACTAAAGGACCCTTTTTCCATGCCCGTGGACTGGGGTTAGGAAGCCCGTAAGCGGCACCCAGGATAATGCAGTGCAGGGATATCGGCATGACGATGGTGAGGAACTGCGGACTAACCTTTGGTGCATCTGGCGATCCGGTCACACCGGCCTGTGCGGTCATCACCGACTTTGCCCGGCTCAACTCCTTCTTGCCGCCCTTCTTCTTGGCCGCGCTAGGCCGACGTTCCTCTCCTCCAACACGCGATGATTGCGGTCTGCTCTTGCCACTGCTGGGATTCACTGGGTGGACAGGCAGTAAATAGGTAGAAAACGCTACACACATGCATACATACAGCATACACAACCACATTACTCCAGTTAAAACTTAAAACACAACATGCAAATCAGGTTCCGCTTAGCATACGTATGCTGCTAGACACGGGAGTGCATCGTGACCATATGCTGCTGTACGCAGACTTCACTGATCTAAATTGACTTACAGTCTTGGACTGCACCGAGTGAGCCGTGGTTCTTGCCAGTGGGATGCGGCACGTTGAAGCTGGCATGCCATGCACTCTCCTCCAGTGGCCATGAGTTACCGAGGATATGTGCCTCCAGTATGTACTGATGTGTCTGAAGAAATAATATGTACGAGAGTTTGCTGGACAATCCTAAAATATAATTGATTAATTGTTAAAGCCAATGTTAATTCAAGAGGTGGCGAGGCGACAACAGTTTTAGAAGTGCTGTCAACAGAACGAGCTGAACCGTCATTTCACAAAGCCTTTGTGAAATGTCGTAGGCAAGCATAGTGGGATGGTCTAAGACCATGATTGAGAAACAGAGGGAACCAGGTTCAAGTCCTGCTTGGAAGCGGAAGGAATTTTTCCAGCCGTGCTGCGACCCACAGTTAATTGGGAACTCGTGGCTTGACACGAGGGTAACATGGATGCAGCTAATGGGATTTCGGTCTTTGACCACTTGGTGGTGGGTCTGATCTACTCACCTCCCACCGTTTAGGCGCTGCATCTAAGCCTTTGATCCTAGAGGGTGGTGGCGTTCCCACGGCGGATGCGGAAAACTCTGCTTCCAGCCGAGACTCACGCGAACCGTGAAATTTATTTATTTTATTGTGAAATGTCGGTTCAGCTCATTCTGTTGACAGCAATTTTAAAATGTTTATTCAGTCAGCCGATATGACCTTTAAAACCTCAGGATGCCCTTCCTGATAACTGGGATGTGGTAGTTACTGTTTTCCAACACTTGAAAGGAACCATTCATGATTATCATGACTCACGATGCATGAAGCCCAGAGGCGGATCCAGAGATCTCGACAGGGGGGGTCGCAGGTGGTGGCTAAACCCAGAGGTGGCTAAACCCAGACTGCCAGAGGTCGCTTACACCAGGTTTTACTGTACAGTGTTGTTTTACTGAGACTTTCGGTTTTGCATGATTCTTGTTTTGCACGATTCTTGTTTTGCATGATTCTTGTTTTGCATGATTCTTGTTTTGCATGATTCTTGTTTTGCACGATTCTTGTTTTGCATGATTCTTGTTTTGCACGATTCTTGTTTTGCACGATTCTTGTTTTGCATGATTCTTGTTTTGCATGATTCTTGTTTTGCACGATTCTTGTTTTGCATGATTCTTGTTTTGCATGATTCTTGTTTTGCATGATTCTTGTTTTGCATGATTCTTGTTTTGCACGATTCTTGTTTTGCACGATTCTTGTTTTGCACGATTCTTGTTTTGCACGATTCTTGTTTTGCACGATTCTTGTTTTGCACGATTCTTGTTTTGCACGATTCTTGTTTTGCACGATTCTTGTTTTGCACGATTCTTGTTTTGCATGATTCTTGTTTTGCATGATTCTTGTTTTGCACGATTCTTGTTTTGCATGATTCTTGTTTTGCACGATTCTTGTTTTGCATGATTCTTGTTTTGCACGATTCTTGTTTTGCATGATTCTTGTTTTGCACGATTCTTGTTTTGCACGATTCTTGTTTTGCACGATTCTTGTTTTGCACGATTCTTGTTTTGCATGATTCTTGTTTTGCATGATTCTTGTTTTGCATGATTCTTGTTTTGCATGATTCTTGTTTTGCACGATTCTTGTTTTGCATGATTCTTGTTTTGCACGATTCTTGTTTTGCATGATTCTTGTTTTGCACGATTCTTGTTTTGCACGATTCTTGTTTTGCACGATTCTTGTTTTGCACGATTCTTGTTTTGCATGATTCTTGTTTTGCACGATTCTTGTTTTGCACGATTCTTGTTTTGCATGATTCTTGTTTTGCATGATTCTTGTTTTGCATGATTCTTGTTTTGCACGATTCTTGTTTTGCACGATTCTTGTTTTGCATGATTCTTGTTTTGCATGATTCTTGTTTTGCATGATTCTTGTTTTGCACGATTCTTGTTTTGCATGATTCTTGTTTTGCACGATTCTTGTTTTGCATGATTCTTGTTTTGCATGATTCTTGTTTTGCATGATTCTTGTTTTGCACGATTCTTGTTTTGCATGATTCTTGTTTTGCACGATTCTTGTTTTGCACGATTCTTGTTTTGCATGATTCTTGTTTTGCACGATTCTTGTTTTGCATGATTCTTGTTTTGCATGATTCTTGTTTTGCATGATTCTTGTTTTGCATGATTCTTGTTTTGCACGATTCTTGTTTTGCATGATTCTTGTTTTGCAAGATTCTTGTTTTGCACGATTCTTGTTTTGCACGATTCTTGTTTTGCACGATTCTTGTTTTGCACGATTCTTGTTTTGCACGATTCTTGTTTTGCACGATTCTTGTTTTGCACGATTCTTGTTTTGCACGATTCTTGTTTTGCACGATTCTTGTTTTGCACGATTCTTGTTTTGCATGATTCTTGTTTTGCACGATTCTTGTTTTGCACGATTCTTGTTTTGCACGATTCTTGTTTTGCACGATTCTTGTTTTGCACGATTCTTGTTTTGCACGATTCTTGTTTTGCACGATTCTTGTTTTGCATGATTCTTGTTTTGCATGATTCTTGTTTTGCATGATTCTTGTTTTGCACGATTCTTGTTTTGCACGATTCTTGTTTTGCACGATTCTTGTTTTGCACGATTCTTGTTTTGCACGATTCTTGTTTTGCACGATTCTTGTTTTGCACGATTCTTGTTTTGCACGATTCTTGTTTTGCACGATTCTTGTTTTGCACGATTCTTGTTTTGCACGATTCTTGTTTTGCATGATTCTTGTTTTGCATGATTCTTGTTTTGCATGATTCTTGTTTTGCATGATTCTTGTTTTGCACGATTCTTGTTTTGCACGATTCTTGTTTTGCATGATTCTTGTTTTGCATGATTCTTGTTTTGCACGATTCTTGTTTTGCATGATTCTTGTTTTGCACGATTCTTGTTTTGCATGATTCTTGTTTTGCATGATTCTTGTTTTGCACGATTCTTGTTTTGCATGATTCTTGTTTTGCATGATTCTTGTTTTGCATGATTCTTGTTTTGCATGATTCTTGTTTTGCAGGATTCTTGTTTTGCATGATTCTTGTTTTGCACGATTCTTGTTTTGCATGATTCTTGTTTTGCACGATTCTTGTTTTGCACGATTCTTGTTTTGCACGATTCTTGTTTTGCACGATTCTTGTTTTGCATGATTCTTGTTTTGCACGATTCTTGTTTTGCACGATTCTTGTTTTGCATGATTCTTGTTTTGCACGATTCTTGTTTTGCATGATTCTTGTTTTGCACGATTCTTGTTTTGCATGATTCTTGTTTTGCACGATTCTTGTTTTGCACGATTCTTGTTTTGCACGATTCTTGTTTTGCACGATTCTTGTTTTGCATGATTCTTGTTTTGCATGATTCTTGTTTTGCATGATTCTTGTTTTGCATGATTCTTGTTTTGCACGATTCTTGTTTTGCATGATTCTTGTTTTGCACGATTCTTGTTTTGCATGATTCTTGTTTTGCACGATTCTTGTTTTGCACGATTCTTGTTTTGCACGATTCTTGTTTTGCACGATTCTTGTTTTGCATGATTCTTGTTTTGCACGATTCTTGTTTTGCACGATTCTTGTTTTGCATGATTCTTGTTTTGCATGATTCTTGTTTTGCATGATTCTTGTTTTGCACGATTCTTGTTTTGCACGATTCTTGTTTTGCATGATTCTTGTTTTGCACGATTCTTGTTTTGCACGATTCTTGTTTTGCACGATTCTTGTTTTGCACGATTCTTGTTTTGCACGATTCTTGTTTTGCACGATTCTTGTTTTGCATGATTCTTGTTTTGCACGATTCTTGTTTTGCACGATTCTTGTTTTGCATGATTCTTGTTCGCATAGCTTCCCCTTTAACTTAATTGATCTTCGCATCTTTGAGCCTCACACGTTGTGTGTGGAATGTTGCTTTGCGTCCTTGAATTGTAGTTTGACCGTATTGTCCAATGGTCTTGCCAGTATCATCATCGACATGTATGTCCATCCCCCAAAGTCCTTCACACTGGCTCAGACTTTCAGCTCGTGCTTGTCTTGGTTGCGCTCACCTTCCCCTCCTATGTTACCATATAACTTAGAACCTTCCAAGTTGGAAGGCTGTTGGAGTGCGCATCCAAGATGTGCTAGAGCCGATTGCCAGTTAGGTGTAGAACGTCAGTACCGTCAGTCAGTGTCGTGCAATGTTATCGCATGAGCTGATAGTTTAGTAACTGGTGGTGTTAGTGGACGTTATACCGTAACTTGTACTTCCTTGGTCCTTTTTTCTTTTGTATAAATTTATCCTTGGCTCTCCATCCGAGTAGTATATTAGCGAAATTTAGGGGTTCCACGGAACTCCCAGAGCCCCACCCCCTGGATTTGCCCCTGATTCCTGTGTCTTTGTGGCATTCCTGACTCACCTCTGGTCTCTGTAGTGGCTCGTCGAACTCTTGGAACATGTTGTCAATCTCTTGCTTGAGCAGCGCTGAGTAGCGCGTCTCCTTGCGTCGGTTCTCTCGCCTTGCTCCCGTCAGAAAGGTGGCCTAGAATGATTGGAGGACATTTCAAGAGGCCATGTTTTGCAATATTTGACGCTTGTCATTAGCGCACAATAAAAACTGCTTCTTTCAAAGAGGAAGCAGTTGAAAAGCTGCCGCTTATTTGTATACACGAGCTTGTTGCCATGAATAGTCATGCCAAAATAAGATGATCTGTGACGTCAAAGTTGCCATAATCAGGTGTGTGCAACAATGTAGTGTGCAGGCTATTACTGGATGTCATATAGGCAAGTACAAAAAAATCACATTTCTAGGATTTCTTGCATGTATGCTCTACAGTGAAGCAACGGGGCTGATATCGTTGCCCACCGCAAGAGTTAACCATTGGCACCAGCCCCAAGCTAGCATCCCGATTTGACCATCTTCTTTTAAGCATTTTGCCATTAGTGCTGCTCACTTACTTCTCCAGCTCTGAAGGGACGGTCATTTAACAATGGCCTCTCATTGAATCCATCCGTCGTCTGCTCCTGACTATAATCATCGAATGCATCAGGTGTATCGCTCGCTGTTTCGCCGCTCTGTTGATCTTCAAGAGAAACATCCGGAGTTTCGGACACAGAAGGCATAGTGGACTCCTGAGACACTGGCTCAGTCGAAGCAGCAGCAGACTCGGCATTCCCAGCCTGCTCGGCCTGTTCCGACGGTGGTGTTTCCGAAGTACCAGCAGCACTACTGGTATTGTCAGCCGAGCCTGACTGCGCACCATCGCCCTTCACATCCGCCACTTTGGACGTCTTCTTTGCGACAGCGCTCTTCGCAGCCTTGCCCCTTTTGTCACCCTGTAACAGAATGGAATCAACACATTTTAAATTCATCCTCCTCCAAGTAAGCTCATTCTTGCCACAAGCAAGTTTCTTGACTTTCACCAATTCTGTCAAACAGCACATAAGCAGAGCAAATCGAAATATGATCAGCAGGGGCGTCACCGGACCCCTTCACAGGGGGGTGCACAGGAATTTTGCACAGGAAAATTGAGTATGACACTATTCTTCGACTTCGGGGTGTCTTGCCGAAAAATGGCTTGAGCAGTTCATGGCGGTCGACTGCAGCGCTAGTGCATAATCATAAATGGGTGACAGTGTAAAGAAGGGCAATCGATACCGAAGCATAACAGCATTGCTGCGTGCCAGTTCTTCGTCAGGTCCCTCATCGTCCGATTCCTCTGGCCCAGCTGCAACAGTAATGGCTTCGTCGCCTCGCCTCACTTCTGGGTTCGCATTTCTCCGAAAAAGTTCGCTGATAGTGAGCTGGCCAGACGCTTTCCTTTTTCGAGAAGACGACATTTTTGAGAGGAAACAGCTCCAAAGACTCTTCAAGTGTGGTGAGACTGGTGACCTGACTAACTTACTTGCGACCACACAGAAGTATTGATTTCTTCTGTTTCAAACAAACACCCAGCACGCCGCCGCAGCATGCATGCAGTACACTTTTCATCATAACCAGGAGTTCGCAAAAAACCAAAGTCGAATTTTTTAGGGGGGTGCACGTGCCCCCCGTGCCCCTCACGGGTGACACCCCTGATCAGAACAGCCTTGGAAAGACCTGTCTCTGTATGCAGTATACACACAGTTGCAATGCATAGAGACGGTAGTATCAAACTCCGACTCCAAGCACGTTAGGCACCAGGAGAAATTGCATCTTGTGCTGACTTGCCTTCTTCTTCGATCCGGTGCCAGCACCTTCCTCAGCGAGACCAGCCAGCACTTGGTTTCTCTCTGCAAGTTTGTGACAACAGAGGAAAATAAGCAACACGTTATCCAGCTCTTCAGTGTACCCTGCATAGTAAAACAATGACTCACAAACTCCATTCAATTTGCTCGATGTGCATGCACAATCAATAATAATTATTAGTGGAGGGGAAAGCGATAGTAGATAGTAGATAGAGAGAGAGAGGGGGGGGGAGGGGGGGGGGGGGCGTGTTGCCAACATTATCATAATAATTATCAGTAAAGTGTAACCTCATTTATACGGCACCTTTTAATTCTGGAAGGATTTCTCAAGAAATACAATTGGTATCACACTCTAAAAGCTACTTGGAAAGGAAGAGCAAAGACACGTGCACAGTGTGATATGTGCATTGCCTTTACTCGTACGTGTGGATATTCGTCGTAAAACACAGCAGAAACCTGCCAGTATACTGAGTGCCAGAGCACGGTCAGAGGTCTAACTGCACAGTGCCCTGTTGTGTAGCCTGTGTCCACACTGGGGTAGAACTCACTTTCCAGCTCGGCTGCAGCTGCATTTGCCGCAGCGATGCTTGCAGCCTCCGCAGCCAATACCGGCACGGCATCGAGCAACACCAGGTTGATCTGTGCTTCACCTTTCCTGCCAATCACTTCTCGTACCACCTCTTCTCCATCATAGAGCTTGGCAAGCGCCGCAGACAAAGGAAATAACGACAACGGAAAGTGGATAAGCCAGCAAACTGGAAATAGCCAAGAGCTAGAACAAAGCAATACATCTGATTCGTGTGTACCGAATTTTACCAGTTGTAAGTCGACCCTGGTTATAGGTCGACCCCAATATCTGGAGGTCTCAATTCTGTGTTTTAAAGTTTTCACCCAATGAAGCACTACTAACCACTCCCTGCTACTAACACATCAACAAATCATGTAAATATTCCTTATTGGAGAGTATAACTTCCCAATCCTTGAAAAGGCCAATAAACTGGCAAAAATGTGTACACATGGTGCTCTCGTGCATGTAGTGCAGGTCATTTTTTGTAAGATACTGATAGTTCCCGGTTATAAGTCGACTCCCGGTTGTAAGTCGACCCCACCCTTTCTCCTTCTATTTTTAGTTGTAAAAGGTCGACTTACAACCGGAAAAATACGGTAATGAGATCCTGTCCACAAAAGGCCAACTTGTTTGATTACAGCAGATTATGTGCAAGTAAACTGTATATGTTTCTTCAAGGTGCCACATATTTGTCGAGATTCACATCAGCAATAGCACTTCAATTCCGAGCATACTCAGCTAATTCAAATGCTTAGGGCAACATGGCAGTGCAGACCTTACCACGAGACGGACCACTGCTGCACGATTTGAGAGCAGCAGGTTAAACGAAAGTGTTTGAGCTCGCTGAGCAAGCAGTACCATTCTGTATGTAGCACATACACATACACACACCATGTACCATGTACCATGTATATGCGTAACGATAGCGAACAAGATCTGAATGAGACAGATCAATACTTGCGCCAGGTTACTGTCTGATCCACACAACTGGCGAAGCCATGTGAATCGACCACCAATGCACACCTGGTCTACACCACACGGAGGACATCGACATACAACGGCCAAGACAGTTACCTATGCACACCCTAAACTTGCTGGGGTAACCAGTATGCACACATACAGACATACAAACACACACACACACACGCGTGCACGCGCACACACACGCACACACACGCACACACACACACACACACAAACACACACACACACACACACACACACACACACACACACACACACACACACCTTGGTCGCAAAAGCAAGTGTAAGTGATATACGTCCAGGAAAACATCAACACGCAGTATCAACACGCAGTATCAACACGCAGTATCAACACGCAGTATCAACACGCAGTATCAACACGCAGTATCAACACGCAGTATCAACACGCAGTATCAACACGCAGTATCAACACGCAGTATCAACACGCAGTATCAACACGCAGTATCAACACGCAGTATCAACACGCAGTATCAACACGCAGTATCAACACGCAGTATCAACACGCAGTGATCTTTTTGATATGGCTAAGAACAAGAAACATCCTTTTGACTTGTAATGTAAACTGAATGGAGGATCAAACTTGCGCGAAATTGTACCTGAAGACCCGGTAGTTCTTGTTCTCGGGAAAGTAGTGCTCCTTGATAGTCCGAATGCTAAGCACTGTGGGCAGTGCGTTAGCCGGAGAACCCGGTGCAGATGCCATGCTGGCAATGTCACTGCTGGGAGACAGGTTCTTTGGGCTGGGAACGGGTGAGGAACTGGCCAGGATGCGGAATGTGTACTTGCCCAGAACGACCGGGTCCTTCAGACTTCTGCCGTAGGCCATGAACGTGTAACCATTCTGTTGGCAGCCAGACAGAAAACGGGTTAGAATATGCACGAGTGCATGCCTGAGGATCATGCAATGTGTGCGTGGTGCATACAGGCCATGGCTTGGTCAAGGACCACGCAATACAGTCCACATTCGGCCAATGCACAGAAATCCACCAGGAGCAGAAACATACCCCCCTCCCCCCCCCCCCCCCATACACACACACACACACCCCTAGCACCTCACTCACTTTGTTGGGTTCCAGTCTGCGTGGCAGCGGCGTGGCTAGCAGTGTGCTACCTCCAGCAGGATCCATCAGCTGCTGGCCTGGTGGCTCTCGCGTATCGTTAGGTTTGTCATTGTTGATCACCACCATTTTCCATCGATAGTTTGGTAGATTGCACTCCATGGAGAATGCCACCTTTTGCACCTGGTGGACTATGAAAGTCTCTCTGCAATGTTTGGAGAGCGGGCAAAGAAATTAGAAATAGAACGTGATAGTGGCACACTGAGCACAAGCAGCCTGCATGATCAAAAAGACTGCTCTGTAGCAACATCCTCTCCCCCCCCCCCCCCCACACACACCATCCTCTCCCTCCCAGTAACTATACTGGCAGCGGCCCAGGCCCGTCGCACCGACTTTGGAGGTGGGTGGCCATAGAAGGGGGTCCGGGCCCAAAAAAGTGGGGCGGCCACAGCCGCCCCGGCTGTGACGGACTTGAGCGCACGCTGAGCTCAAACAGCGTGCATAATGAGAAATATTGTTCTGTAGCGATTCCTCCCTGCTCCTCCCCTGCCTCTCCCTGCCCCTCCCCTCCCCCTGCCGCTCCCCTCCCCCGTTGCCCCTTCTGTCCCCAGTAACTGTTTAGTTCAGCATACATGCAACTGTCTCGTCAGGCGAAATTACTGGTCAGTCGGCGACACGCATTTTTCACAAAAATTTGCGTTTCACCTGCTGGGAGAGTATGCGTGTACTCGAGTCTCATCCTGAGCACGTTTTTTTTCTTCTTTTTTTCAGCTCCAGTATAGCTGTATTTTTCATTCCAAAGCCGTCCTCGATTGTTGCCGTGTACGTTGTTCAAACGAAGTGGACATTCAATCATGAAGGCAGAGGACATAGGAGCCTGATTGGAGTTTCTCGTGGCATAGGACGGCCACACAGAGACACTTTGGGATTTTCTGAATATAAAATACCGTACGCACAATGCTGAGATCAATTTGTGCGATATTAAATTGTTTGTGATCTACCACATCGAGCAGAACGGGATCCAAACACAAGCTTACCGACGGTTAGGCTGCCGACCTGACTGGACAAATAATCCCTGGCTTCACCAGACGCCAGAAGTCGGACACCATGTCCTTTGCCGCGACGTCCATCTCCAAAAAGAACTCCATCTTCGTCGTGAAAAGGCTTGAAATACTCAATATTCAACCGAGATTCGCGATCTCACCCTTTCTCAGATCGAATCATTTTTTGTTGTAGCAGTTGCAGGGCAGATCCCCGCCACTACTTCAACAGAAGATGGCTCCAAAGCATGCCTGGAATAAGCCATATCGAGGTTGCAAGCCACCCCTCTCAGCAAAAAATTCAAAGAAATTCGAAATTTCAATGGTGGAAGATATCCTATGAAGAGAATTTCAAAAAGTATGTTTCGCGGAGCGATCGCTCAACCTACGTCATTCAAACTTTGCAGGATGGTTCGACGTACATGCTAGGCATGAATCCACAGAAGATGATATCATAGCTGACACACAGAGTCACACACACAGCAGATTCGTGTGCACAGATACTAAATTAGTGGACGTCGTCATCTTCTTCCCGCTGATCTCAAATGTACTATGACGTGCTATTTCGCCTGACGTGTTAGTTAACATTCAGAACACTGTTATACATTATAACCCCAGGAGCTATATCAAGGCAACTGTCTTCCGACAGGTATACATTCATACATACCACTATCATACCCACACACTCCGCATTCACGACTGAACTATTCGCCTCACCTGAACATTGGTACCCAGGTGTGCGGCATGATGTCCGGAATCACGCCGGTGAACTCAGTCACGATGCCATGCTGCCGCTCGTCATTGCCAAACGGCAGGACCTTCAGAATCCTGGGCTCCTCGTACATCAGGTACCTGCAAGCATGTCACACGCCGGTCACGGTTTGACTGAGAATCCTGCATACTAGAAACTACACCCTACACACACTGTTTAACGTACACAGAGAATGTGTCTCTGAATGCAATGACAGCAGGTACACCAGTCCTGTAGTTTGTGTCGGACGTGACGTCTGTGTTGTCATTGCTCAGCCCCAAGCTGTACAGCATGATGTGGCTCATACAGTGGAACCTCAAAGTATCGGTATTCTTACAAGATGAACAAGTGTGCTTAGTACAGATTGTTTTTGGGAGGCCAGTGCATTACCACACACTGAACTATGTTGCCTTTGGGATAAGTACTTTGACATACTACTCGAAGTGCACTTTTCTGGTCCCCATAGCATGGGCTCTTCGGCCATAGCAGCTAGCTAAGTCCTCTGTAAAATGCAATAGCTAGGTCTCTTTGGCCATAGCAGCTAGCTAATTCCAGCATTGAGTACCTTAGCATAGATGTTGTAGAGGTGAACACATGCACATCAAAATGAGGCCGGCAATAGGCCACATGCCAATTGGCACGTGTTAACCATATCTGTATGCTGTATGTCAGTCCCAGTCACTGTGCTGTAAACTGATAGCCGCTAGTCCACAAGAATGTAAGCTGACTGCACTAAGTACAGGCTAGATCAGTCCAATCAGGCTGGTGTTGACATAATCGGCCGAATGTGTCATCGACCGTATGCACAGCCATGTATAGCACGTGAAGAGCAACAATACTAACATTAACGATGATTTGCGGCATCGGATCATGGCAAACCCGTGTTCTTCTTTTTAAGGAAAAAATCCTCAACTAGCCATCGTACCCGCGCATGCCATCAGTCCTAAATCTGTGAAGCATTAGGCATTGACCAGTGATGCTATCATTCGTCTGCAATGGTGGGTACACAGGTTCTGCAGCTGCTAGCTGTGATCTGCCCGAAGGGGTGCCCGTGTTCTCCGGCTTACCTCCAACAAGTCTGGCCAAACTCATCACCGCTACTTAGAAGCTCCGTGGCACACGCCTTTGCCTTGCCATAGTCCTCCTGGGTGCGCTCGCGGCCTATAACCCACACCCAGATAACATGCATGCAGACATGTAGGAGAGCAAGGGGAAGATATAAAGAGAAATGATGGATGTGCGATGGGAGGAAAGGGCAAGGGAGTGAGGAAGACGTGAGGGTCTTTTATGCATCCGCATGTCCCATACATGGACACACACTACACAAGAAGTCCCGTAGAAAACAGTTGACTTTTTCTTGTAATTCAAAGGAAAACTAAAGCACACTAGTCGGGCAGCATCAATCTGACTTGTGGCAAAGCGGTCACCGTGACATCATGTACACACATATACCGCATATTTCCCGATTATACGTCCCATTCGACTATAAGTCCCCCCCCCCCCCATTTCAGGTTCAAGCCATAGTGTTTCAGTAAGTATATTCACATAAGCAGCATGTCACACTCGATTGTCAGTCACATCCCCTTCTTTGCCATTGAAGTTTAGTAGGAAAAGGTGCGACTGATATTCGTGGAAATACGGTACATGTCACATCACCGTGTGTAGAGGGCAGTGGAGAGCTGTGATTTCAAAGTCAACCATCAAGCTGTCAACCATCAAGCTGGCGGCCAGTCAACCATCAAGCTGGCGGCCAGTCAACCATCAAGCTGGCGGCCAGTCAACCATCAAGCTGGCGGCCAGTCAACCATCAAGCTGGCTATGTATATGTCTAACAGTGCTAGGCATGCGTATCACACATGGGAATTCCACAAACCAGGCATTGCGACCGCATGACAGGTATGGCAAATCAATAATTCTAAGTGACCACAGGAACCTGAGCTATCATTCTTACCTCTCTTGAAGGTGCGCGCCTTCTTCCTGCCCAAGTGGCCTCGGATAACAGCTTGGATCTTCACTGCGGCTTTGTCTTCGGTTTCTATAACATCTTCCTCGTTATCACCGTCACGCCTGGCAGTAATGTAAGACACACACGCACACGCACACACGCACACGCACACATACACACACACACACACACACACACACACACACACACACACACACACACAACAGGGAAAGACCAAGGAACAATGATGAATGGCAGAGTAAGACGAATAACCCAACCGCTAGCATAGGAAAACACAATACCTAGGGATTACATCTACATCTGCAAGTACAACTTCAGTTCTCAAACCGGAAACGGTCATGGTGTAGCATCGCGTACATCATAGAATATCAGCCTTCTTTTTTACTCTCTTTCTCACTCCTGTGTGCAGCCACACCATACTTGCTCCCACCCCTAACACACCTCACTCACATGCACACCCACATACACACGCACACAGCAACAACAAACAGCCTCTGCGCGGACAGCAGCAACAGCAAGAAGAAAAAGAAAGGCCTGGCACAAGCAAAGCTTCCTAAGCTGGTTGTACAGCTCTAAACACAGCTGTATAGGCGATGGTAACGCCAACGTGTGCACTTTATTTTACATTGTGTCACATGTGCTGCATTAGGGGCCGTCCAAGGTTACCAATCATATTTTCAAAACGAAATGTTTTAGTTTGTGGGTGGGTGGGTTTGATGGAGTTTCGTTTTGAAAATAATTATTGAATGCTGATGGAGAATGCCCAGTTACTTCTGGGTGTCGAAAATTGACATCAATATTTTATTGGAATTCGTTTTACCTGCAGAAAAGGTGGGTGGGTGGGTGGGGGCTGAAAAAAACTAAAACTTTTCGTTTTGTAAAAACAATCGGTAACCCCGGACGGCCCCTTAGAGATGACTGAGATCGGAGCAATGCTTTTCAAAGACTTGAGGTGGTAACAGCGCACATAACTCCCGCATCTGATCATGCCGTGCAGACATCACATTGGTTGTAAGTTTAACCAAGCATTGGGATCATCACTAGGACTGGACATGCTGGTTGTACTGCCTGTCTGGTTATACTGCCTGTCTGGTTATACTGCCTGTCTGGTTATACTGCCTGTCTGGTTATACTGCCTGTCTGGTTATACTGCCTGTCTGGTTATACTGCCTGTCTGGTTATACTGCCTGTCTGGTTGTACTGCCTGTCTGGTTGTACTGCCTGTCTGGTTGTACTGCCTGTCTGGTTATACTGCCTGTCTGGTTATACTGCCTGTCTGGTTGTACTGCCTGTCTGGTTATACTGCCTGTCTGGTTGTACTGCCTGTCTGGTTGTACTGCCTGTCTGGTTGTACTGCCTGTCTGGTTATACTGCCTGTCTGGTTATACTGCCTGTCTGGTTATACTGCCTGTCTGGTTATACTGCCTGTCTGGTTATACTGCCTGTCTGGTTATACTGCCTGTCTGGTGGTACTGCCTGTCTGGTGGTACTGCCTGTCTGGTGGTACTGGTTATACTGGTCAGTGGTATGTATGTTGGACTTACCCATTAGCAGGCGAGGACGCCACATTCACACGTGAATCTAGAATAGACAGGTGTACATACACACATACACACACACACACACACACACACACACAAACACACACACACACCGCACACCAAACAGACGGTTGTCTCAGTACACAGAATACGCACTGTTCTAGGATTCTTCCACCGGGTTTGCAGCACGTTTCTTGCTTTTGGGCTGGCGTCATGAGTAGGGCCCTGTGGACTGTGGAGTCGCATGCAAGTACCGGTGTACAGCGTAAAGTCATGCCTACATACTATATTCTATAGGTATACAATCACGCATACACACTGTGCAGTGTACAGTGCAGTCATGCTTACATGCTCAATACACTGTAACCGAATGCTGACTGATACCTGGTCTACATGTACATGTACGCTAGCAGCCAAATACAATGCTCCCACTGTGAAATTCTACCGAATTCTGTCTCAAAACCGGCAAATGACTTTACATGTACATACCGTTTTGCACATAACCACTTCAAATGTTAACGATTTTCTTCTAAAATTCGTTAAATTGTTAGAATTAAACTGGTCTCACAGTATTCTATAGTCTATAGCATATAGTCTATACCGTACTGGCAATATATGTTGCCGCAGTGAGGCCATGAAGCGTTACATTGGCACATGTTTGCCGCACGCAGGGCGTTACATGCAAAGTCGCACAGGAGCCGTTACACAGGTTTGTATATTGCCGCAGGCCTTTTTTTGCTAATGCCGCATCACTTTTTTGCTATTGCCGCATCATTTTTTTGCTTTTGCCGCATCACGATCAGCAGCAATCCTGTTTTTCGTCTCCTTTCTCTCCTCATCCTTTCCTTTTTCACTTTCCTTGGGCGTGATTTTCTTCACGCCGAAGGCGAATAGAGACTTCTGCATTGTCACAAGGAAACTGGTAAACACATCACTCTTCTTCGCAAAACGACCTCGGGAAAGAAGAAACCATTGAGATCGCCAACCACTGAATGATGCTTGGGCGTGATTTTCTTCACGCCGAAGGCGAATAGAGACTTCTGCACTGTCACAAGGAAACTGGTAAACACATCGCTCTTCTTCGCAAAACGACCTCGGGAAAGAAGAAACCATTGAGATCGCCAACCACTGAATGATGCGCCCTCGAGTGTCAGGACTTCCTGTTGCGTCCAGTTTTGAACTTTTCACCACGCTTACACGTGCTTTAGCTTTCACAGTTTTCAGCCATTTTTTTGCAGTGCAAACTGCAATGAAAAGATCGCCGCACCCCGCGGGACGCGCGTTACGAACTCAACGAAAATTTGTCGCACTAGCCTGGTCGCGCGTTACGCCGCACCCCCTGCGTTACGCGTTACGCGGCAACATATATTGCCAGTACGGTAGTATTTAGTCTATAGTGTATATTGACGTGACACTCACCGTCCAACATCTCCAGCACAGAAGACACACCGGATATGAAATGGGGCAGCGCCATAAACATGAACTCGTGACAGATGGCTATGACGTCATCATCGCACTTCTCCTTCAGCGTTGCCTTCAGAGTCTCCGGCACAGTGTCGCGCAACAGCTGAAAGCAAGGCAGGGAAACCATGCCAGCGTCACATGACATACTCTAGCAAGAAGGAGCCATACTGAGGCATCCATGGAAGCACAGAATACTCATACAGTGACGGTGAGCCAGCGGAAGAACATTTAAGAAAATTAAGAACTGCACAGGAAATATTCTGGATTTACATGTGTACAGAGGAACTCACTTAGTTGCTACATACTCTGATAAGATACTCTTGGTAAGTACGAACATTGTCCGGAGCACGCGTGTATTCCTCCATATTGAAGTGTTCAATGGGATAAGAAGTACTTGTGATAGTAAATACACAGTTTCCTGCTGCCCATGCAGGGTTCCTGCTGCCCATGCAGGGTTCCTGCTGCCCATGCAGGGTTCCTGCTGCCCATGCAGGTTTCCTGCTGCCCATGCAGGGTTCCTGCTGCCCATGCAGGGTTCCTGCTGCCCATGCAGGGTTCCTGCTGCCCATGCAGGGTTCCTGCTGCCCATGCAGGGTTCCTGCTGCCCATGCAGGTTTCCTGCTGCCCATGCAGGGTTCCTGCTGCCCATGCAGGGTTCCTGCTGCCCATGCAGGGTTCCTGCTGCCCATGCAGGGGGTACATGTTATCACAGAGTGTTCTACGGTACACTGTTCTGACTGCCATCAGTCAGTTAGGTAGAGTTACGCTAATATACCTAACCGTATTTCCCCGATTACAGGTCGCACTCGATTGTAAGTCGCACCCCCATCTCCAGGTCCATGTCATTATCGTTTTGATATATTCACTCCAGTAGTGAGTCATGCTCGATTACAAGTCACACTCCCTTTGTTGACCCTGAAGTTAAGTGTAAAAAGGTGCGACTTATATTCGGGGGGGGGGGAATACGGTGTTACCAGTGCCGCATTCCGACGTCATCAAATCACCCTTCGAATTCTGGCTCCAGTATCACCTGAACTTGATACCACACAGCCCCAGCACAGCCTCAAAACAGACTCCTTGTTCCTTACCCGAAACAGTATCCTGATTGCCGAAAAGAACACCCAGCGCTTTTCAGTCTGTTGATGGATACCCTCCGCCGTCTTTGTTCCAAAGTCCCTGAACACCTGTCCAACCAGCGCTTCGTCCGGAAAATCGGTCAGGGCTGTGGCCACTGCTTGGGTGAGAAGCGTACCTGCATCCACAAGCCGTGCGCTGGGCT